>NC_041367.1:21287963-21452963 GCF_900634415.1 Cottoperca gobio | reverse complement strand
TCCGGGTAGGGAATGAACCATTACCCCAAGTGAAGGAGTTCAAGTACCTCGGGGTCTTGTTCGCGAGTGAGGGGACGATGGAGCGAGAGATTGGCTGGATAATCGGAGCAGCTGGGGCGGTACTGCAGTCACTTTACCGCATCGTTGTGACGAAAAGAGATCTGAGCCAGAAGGCAAAGCTCTCAATCTACCGGTCGATCTTTGTTCCTACCCTCACCTATGGTCATGAAGGCTGGGTCATGAGCGAAAGAACGAGATCACAGGTACAAGCGGCCGAAATGGGTTTTCTCAGATGGGTGGCTGGCGTCTCCCTTAGAGATAGGGTGAGAAGCTCAGCCATCCGTGAGAGACTTGGAGTAGAGCCGCTGCTCCTTTACGTTGAAAGGAGCCAGTTGAGGTGGTTCGGGCATCTAGTAAGGATGCCACCTGAGCGCCTCTCTAGGGAGGTGTTCCAGGCACGTCCAGCTGGGAGGAGACCCCGGGGAAGACCCAGGACTCGGTGGAGAGATTATATCTCCTCACTGGCCTGGGAACGCCTCAGGATCCCCCAGTCGGAGCTGGAGGATGTGGCCCGGAGAAGGGAAGATTGGGGTTCCTTACTGGAGCTGCTGCCCCTCGCGACCCGACCCCGGATAAGCGGTAGACGATGGATGGATGGATAGATTGTGGCGATTGTATAGATAATTTATACTTCATATTACTTTCTTGGTTTTCTGACAGTTGAATATCACTTAAAAGTGCAATCGTTGGGATTGATTATATATATTTCATTATTTATAATACGTGTAGGCCTATTTATTTTGCAACTTAATCTGCTTTTGTTTAGTGGTGTACAGCTAAACTTGCTCTAACATTTTGTTTTGTATTAGGGAGAAGGACACAGAGGCAGAAGAGAGGAGATCAGGGAGAGGATGACAGACTCTTCTCTCTGCTGGAGAAAGTTGTTGACAAATTAAATGTAAATGAATGTAAATAAAAAAAGATATAATGATGAATATATAGTGTATTTAATTTACTTGAACTATAAATTAAATTGAATTAAATACTTAGCAAATGATTGATTAATTGATTTCAAGACTCAAGATTCAAGAAGAATGTATTTATTACATATGATTTATTAATTTAGAAAAGGGATTATTTAATTTAGAAAATTACCTATCAATGAATGGAAATAAATGATTGAACAAAGAAAATGATTGAATGATTATTATAAACAGAAACATATTATAAAACAATATAACATTTACAGTAGGCTATATACAGGTAAAGTTTGCTGCTGGACTTGGATGGGCTGCCACAATAAACCCCTGGTATCTCCTGATGCCATCTTCAAGCATATCTTCAATCAAGATAAATATATATATATAAAAAATATATATATATAAAATGCTCAAATGATTAAGAAATGTTATTGCGCAGTGTGGCTACATGAATAAGGCTGTTACGTAAAAACAGACGTAACCATCCATTTAACCACGCTTTGTTCGTTGTAATCACGTGATTCTTTTTTTTGACGTGTTGCCTTGACTCATCTTGCCGCGATATTTCAGCTTTGAAAGGTCGACAGTGCTCGAGCTTCAACAACAGTTTAGCTAGCGTGCGTTTTCAGACTCTCACCACTCGTGTGGATGCTCTGCAAGTCTCGGCTTGCTTGTGGTAATCCCAGAGAAGAATCGCACGGCCCGGGTCGCAGTTTATCCGCCTTCAGCTGTCGAGCGTTTATGTTCTGACAAGTTATCCGGGGTTACATTGGCAAGCTTTTGTTGCACGAAATAGGTCACACCGCGTCTTGTTGACAGCAGAGTCTGTTGCTTTCCTCCCCCGCAGACGTTAACGATGGTTTTACTGAAAGACCTCCGTCCTCCCACCGAGGGAGTGCGGCATGAGCAAGCCGAGACCACAGCGGTGATGGACGGCCAGAAGCTGGGCTGCGGCACGCTTTACGTCGCCGAAACGTAAGTGATGCACGTGGCGCTTGTTTTTGTCTTTAAACCATCAGTTTCAGTTTAAGGTTGGTGTTTATTCTTATGTGTTATCAGCGTTAAATACAGGCATTGTGTTTAAAGTATACTAATATACTGGATAGAAAGTGTAATAACAGATGCTCCACTCCTCGTGCTAACCACTTCCGGAGTAGTGACTTTCAAAATAATAATTCGAAATTCATTTGGTTGGGAAAAAACACATAATTTGTCACCTGGAAAGTCAGTTAAGTTCAGTGGTGCAAGAAGTAATCATACCCTTCTGTAATTAAGAAGAAGAACTCCGTTACAAATAAAAGTACTGCATTGAAAAGGTTACTAAAGTAAACTAGTAAGTAAGCATAATCAGGAAAAAGGTAAAAGTACTAATTTTACTCCCCCCAAAACTAAAATAATTGATAGAAAAAGCAGCAAATGTTTTTCATCAAGAATGATTTAAACAATTATCAAAATAGTTGCCATTTAATCTTATTTTGCACACCTGGAGAAGTACTCAGATGCCATTAAATGACATTATATATATATATATATATATATATATATATATATATATATATATATATATATATATATATATATAATATAATATAATGTGTGTGCACCCTTTCTGAACTAACGACTGTTAAATATATATGCTTCTTTTCCGCAGGCGCCTGTCATGGTTCGATGGGTCGGGGATGGGTTTCTTTCTTGAGTATCCCAACATTGGCCTGCACGCCATCTCCAGAGACGTCAGCGCTTACCCACAAGAGCATCTGTACGTCATGGTCAATGGCAAAATCACAGGTGAGAGTGACGCAAAGTTTAGCAATTGTATTTAAAAGGATCAATTAATCCGTTTTTACTGTAGATCCTGATCCTGATTTCTGGCTTGATGTCTGTCTGAAAACAAGGAAAGTTTGTTTAAAATCTGCCACTTAAAAGTAAAAGTTCCTTCATCTAAGCACAGCTTTGGTGACCAAAACATCTGTATGAAACCCATTTGCAGAATTTATTTTAGTTTCCCTACATATAATACCGGCACCCTTACTGAAAGGTACCCTGTGCAGTGTTTGACCACAGTAATGCTGTTGAGCTTTCCTTGTCTGTACCTCGACAAGACCGAACTGCTTTTCCTTCCGGGGAAGAGCTCTCCCATCCAAGACCTTACCATCAACATCGGCACCTGTGTTGTTTCCTCGACTCGGACTGCAAGGAAACGGGGTGTGACACTGGACGGCCAACTGTCCTTCAGTGCCAACATCGCTGCAACAACCCGCTCCTGCAGACACACTCTGTACAACATCAGGAGGATACGTCCCTTACTGACTCAGAAGGCGACGCAGATTCTTGTCCAGGCTCTTGTCACCTCACGCCTTGACTACTGCAACTCCCTCCTTGCTGGACTGCCTGCACGTGCCATTCGACCTCTACAGCTCTTCCAGAATGCAGCAGCCCGACTGGTCTTCAATCTACCCAAGTTCTCACACAGTACACCGCTCCTCCACTCCCTTCACTGGCTACCAGAGGTGGCCCGAATCTTCTTCAAGACTCTGGTGCTGGCCTACCGTGCTGTGAATGGATCAGCCCCTTCCTACATCCAGGCCATGGCCAAACCATACACCCCAGCACGTTCACTTCGCTCTGCATCGGCCAATCGGCTCGCTACTCCCTCACTGCGAGTGGGACCCAGATTCCCCTCAAACTAAACCCACCTGTTTGCTATCCTGGCTCCAAAATGGTGGAACAAGCTTCACACCTTCCGTCGCAGACTGAAAACCCACATGTTTCGACAGCACATTGGCCAATAAATAATAATTACTTATTTTTTCTATATGTTGAAAATGGTTTGGCTTATTTGAAGCTAATATACTTGCAAGATTCTTGCTGTTCGGAGTTGTATCCTCATGATTGTTTGCACTTATTGTAAGTCGCTTTGTACAAAAGCGTCAGCTAAATGAACTGTATACATGCGATACGTTTCTGCCGACGATATCTGTTTGGTGGCTCATTCTCAAAAACTATAATGCACAATGATTAAAAACTTTTTAACTGCGCGTGTGTAACTCGTATGTTTTCACCTTCCATCCTCGCAGGAGAAACTGAGGCAGAAATAACAGAGAAAGCAGGTGATGACGAAGAAGACAACAGCAGTAACAGCAGCCGTGGTGATGATGATGATGATGATGAAGAAGGAGCGATCACAGAGATTCGATTTGTGCCCAGCGACAAGGTGGCATGTGAGTGATCACACTGAGTTTGCGGGTCAGACTGATACTGGTCCTTGGACTGAAATATATATGTTTGTGTTTGTTTTGTGTTTTTGTTTTCTCTGCCGGAGCCAGGGTCGTTTTCCATTCTGATCAGGTTTGATCACACTTTAATGACCGAGTCACAGCTCAACAATCAAACCACATAAGTGATCAGACTGATTTTAAACCCTGTTAAACTTATTATCAAAAGCACAGGTCCTAAGATAAATGTTAAAGTTACTGTCCAAACAAAATGAGAACTTTGTCCTGGTTGAACTACAAGAAGACACCAGGCTGAAGAACTGCATTTTTCTTTCTTAAATATCAAATATATGGAGTGTTAATCTTGCTAACAAGGATTATTTTTGATTTAAAAACTTGGAGACCTAAAATAAATGTTTATTTGCCTTTTGATGCGTGCAGATTTTGTGTGGTTGTGTAAAGATATTCAACACCAGAAACTAAATATCAGAGGAGAATAACTGCGACTAGATCGGCCCTTTAAGGATGACTGGTGATATTCTATATAATTAGCAGTATTGTGGTAAAATTATAATATGTAAAGCAGGAAATATAACATAGTGACAGTGTTTACACTTTGAATTACAGATTCTTGAAATGAACACAAGGAGCAGCACTGACTCTAATGTTGTGTGCGTGTGCATGCATGTGTTTGTGTATGCAGTGGAGTCCATGTTCTCAGCGATGTGCGAGTGCCAGGCGCTGCACCCCGACCCAGAGGACGACGACTCTGACAACGACTTCGAAGGAGAAGAGTACAACGTGGAGGAGGCCGGTGAGGAAAAACACAAAGATGTACACACACAAACACACACACATTCTAACATTCAGTCTGTGAGCAACTGGTCAACAGTGTCACAAAAAACACTGTCAATATAGCAACACTAGAAGAGAGCGATGTATAGCTGTAAAATACAATATAAAGAATACACTATAATACTCTAAAACCTACAATACATATGTCAAACTACCACAGCTAAATAATAAACAGGTGAACATGCTCTCGTTGTTGTTTTTAAATAAGTGATGGTGAAATACTGCCCACTATTTATTTGGAGCAGGTGGCCCAGAATTACACATTGAACCATTGTATCTTTGTTTATTTTGACTGACGATGTTGTTGATCCTAAAGAAATGATTTTCTCTGCAGCTTGGTAATGGTGCAGGTCACACTCCTCACATAACAATATGTTCATGGAAACAACTGTATTGTGAATTCTGCTGTAATAAAACAAAGTGAGCAGGTTTGGGCCGTCGTCCTCCTTTCTTCTTCTTCCCTTTCTTTTTACATTTTGGAGAAGGTTTTCTCCTGACAGCACAACATGCTGTGGACTGAATATAAAACGTTCTCCTTCTCTCTCTGTTTGTCTCCCCGGTTGTCCGGACTCTTCGGTTGCAGAAGCAGGTAAGAGGTCCAGCGTTCACCACTGCACCTTTACACAACGCCTCTGTTGAGCCTTTACACACTTTTTTATGTTTGCAATGAAAACACTTAAAGTATGGGGCAATTGGTACTGAATACTTTTTCAGATTCTTAGGCCTTTAGGTTTATGTAAGGCAACAGTGTTTTTAGGTAAAATGTAAAAGTCTGTTGTGAAGTCACATAGTTTTATAGTTTCTATTGTGTAGTTTTCACTTTGGCTTTTTTTTGCCCTTTGTTTTGATACCGTGTGATTTTAAATTGTCTTTGTTATTTTTTATTGTTTTGTGTGGACCCCAGGAACAGCGACCACTGTGTGGAAGCTAGTTCGGGATGAAAATAAAAGATATTAAGTAACTCTTGACTTTAATCTCCCTATTTAACATCTATAAGCATTATATAAACATTCAATAAATGGTTTACAGCAAACTATAATGGTGTTAATGTAGTAATGCAAGCAGATGGTAAATGACTAAATAGTAAAACACAGTTGTAAGACTATAAAATATCTCTCCTCCACCACCCAGAGCACGGCCATGCTGACATCCCCACCTTCTACACCTGTGATGAGGGTCTGTCAGCGCTCACGCAGGAGGGCCAGGCCACGCTGGAGAGGCTGGAGGGGCTGTTGGCCCAGTCAGTCGCTCAGCAGTACCACATGGCCGGGGTCCGAACCGAAGAAACAAACCCTGAATTTGAAGGTTTGAGCCAAACACACATAGACTGAAAATTCAAAGATAATATCACATTGATAGTGGACACAACTCGCATCAAAGTGTGATTTATCCAAATTGAAGGATTATTGTAAATAAACTGAACAGCTGGTAATCTGGGAGCGTTTCCAATTTGGGTTAAGACTTGTGAGGAATTTCTCACATGGAACTATAGCTTTTAATTGTAATAAGTTTCCTTAGTTTTGGAAAAAAAAAAAGCAATGTAGACGGGGTATTCAGACATAAGTTTCCATATTTAGCTACAAGGGACATCATCGTTCCTCCTAACACAGTTTATCAGCAGCTAGTAAACTAAAGGTTCCAGCACTGGCAGCCCATAATAATGTTTAAGGGAAGGAGGGGTTCCTGCGGCAGTTTGTTTTTGTTTTGAAAATGGTCTTTGATGTCCTATAAGTTTTACATCCTCATATAAATGATTAAACTATAGAAGCTAACGCTGGGACAACACTGCCTGTGTGAGCAGCTGTGTGAGCAGCCGTGTCAGCTATGTGTCTCTTCTACAGATTCTTGGTGTTGCCTTTTTTTTCACATGACAGGGCGCGGTTCACAGCAAGTCAGTGGAAATTATCATGCAGCAACTTTACTACAGTAACCACTTTAACACTTCCTGTTTCAAAATAATAGCCATAATGGAATCCCTTCATCTGTTAAGGCAGGCTTTTGGTCTGAAATATTTGCAGGACAGTGGTCGTGTAAAATGCAGTAACTAGCATGGCTCCATACATTCAGTACCGGCTTTTAATTTATTATTTACAAATGAGCATACGCTTATAACCCTTTTCTGTCTAAAATAAATAAAGATGACATTTTATAATGAAATGAAACATTCTGGCCAGTATGAAAGGCAAACCCATGTAGAAAGGGCGGGCAGTAGCAGCACTGCCTGTGTGGCTTCCACACACGTGCAAGACGCAGCCGGTTTTATAAGATGTTGACTTTAGTTCTTCCGGTTAATATTGAGCTGGGACTTTACTCTTTCTTTCTTTCTTGAATTTAATAAACTTCTTACTTGCCATATCTCGTAGGTCACATAGTGACAGACAGTGAAGACTGGGATTTGTATAAATATACCACATCTGATGTGTATTTATATTTTTTATAAAGAGTCAAATTTGGGGCTTATTGTGTTCTGTTGCACAAATCTGCAATGAAAATGAAAAACACAACGGCTGATTTTACAAGGTTTTGTTTATGGGATGCTGTTTAAAGTTAAGTGTTTGTTGTTAACAGACGGTATGGAGGTGGATGCAGCAGAGATGGAGGCCGGTCAGTTTGAGGACGCAGACGTCGAGCACTGGTAACTTAAATGATGATAAAACAGCCAAAACGTCTTTTGTAAATACATTTGAATGATCAGATTGTGAACAGTCTAATTCCTCCATATGTTATCCGACTCTCTCTGTAGATGAGTCATCTCAGCGGTCATTCAAGCACCAGTGTTGCATCATGGGATGGGAGAAGAGGACAGCAGCACTTCTTTAAGCCTTTCAGCTTGTACTCTCTTGTTAAACCTTTTCTCATGTACTTAGTCATCTCACTAGTCTTTTGTAGCTTCCTTCATTTCCTCTTATGCGTTGCATTGGAGCTCACGTATAGTTTTGTGTTATTTGTCTGCTCACCTTCATCTCTACTAATTAGTCAGTCATATAAATAAAGTATACGTTCTGCACTTCTGTTATACAGCCAAGTCATCTACTGTAGACTATTGAGATGCAGCCCCAAATCCAATTGTTTAATGAAAAAAAACAGAAAGAAACCTGAGTTTCTGTTTTGTACCTAACGATCAATTTAATATCTGATTTTCCTGCAGAGGAGAGTTTGTCTTTATATGAAATTGTCAATAAATTCATAGTTTTTGTATGAGTTTTTTTGCTTGAATTATTAAAATCAAACCAAGGTTTAAAAAAGCAGCTAAAAAATGATGCCAAATCCCACAAGGAAAACATTTTCTCATCTCTAGTATCTGTGGATGCCGATAGTTTTGGTTTTAGTGTTAGGCTAAAGGCTAAGGTCATCATGCCAACATTTGGCAGGTATGTTTACCATCTTAGTTTAGTGTCTTAGCATCCTAACATTTGCTCAAACTCAAAGCTGAGGCTGTTGGGAATGTTTTGCCGGTTCATAAACCAAGATATTGGACACATTAAAATGTTGACCTGATGATGGGGCCACATGAAAAAGTTATTACAATTCATCCTGAGGGGAACGTGATTATCTGACCCAAATGTCATGACACTCTATCCAATAGATATTTCAGTCTGTCTGAACCAACGTACCAATCTGTTCAGCCCCTCGGGGCATCATTTATTCACTAAAACAAACCAATCAATCAAATCTCTTTTTCAAAATGGACTCCAACAGAAAAGTGATTTCACAGTTGATTCTGCCTTTCCAGTTCTTACAGAGAATTCAAAGCCACCAGTTCAATCTGTGCAGAAACAAACACATCTGTACAGCACATTCCCACACTGCTTATCTATGGAATGCCATATTAGGTATAAACATAAATTATATATTATTAAAATATACAATTTCTCAGTTAAGCAGTTTGTAACTTTGTTAAGAAAAGTGTTATACTAAAACGTGTATCGTCCGAATATTATCCTACTCGGAACGTCCAATTCTCAACTTTCCATCATAAATGTTCCAGTTCGTGAAGTATCTTAAGTAAACTGTTCTATTACATAAAGACTCTTGGCTCAATGTATATTATTGAAACAACAATACTTGTTTGCAGTATTTGACAGTGACATGCTGTAATCTGCTTAAAAGTCATGCAAGTACAAGGCAACGCTTCTTTTGGAAGTTATAAACGTTGATATTCTAGTAACAGATCGTCCTGTTGTAGAGGTCATATTGGCTCTAGGGTGGTGATCCAAAAAAATTAAAGTGTTGAAATGTCTAAAACAAATTATCGGATGAGTAAACGGAAAGTTTTTAGTGAAAATGTTTTGGTTTGACCAACCACCTCTTAAAGAAAAAAACTGCATGCATTGTTTTGGAGATCTGTCTTACAGAAACACAGTTTTCTCAGCTTCTCAGATGCTCTTGAAGTCTTTAAAAAAAGTGCATATCAGTGCTGCTCTTTTTCTAACTTAAGGTGACTGCAACCAGCAGCGTGTGCTCTGGGTATGAATTGCTGGCTTCCCGCCAACGTTCATGTCCTCTTCTTGGCCTCCAGGGGGAGATTTCGAGACAGTGATTTTCTCGACAGCAGAGGGAAGAGTTTATCAAACAGTAGCACGGAGCTCATCATACCTGGAACAGCATGTAGAAGAGGATCAAGTACATTTAAATATTTAGAGAAGATTGATTTGATTTTATGGATAAACTAAATTGTATAGAATTTCACCTTTTACACCTTTGTAATATTTCAAAGTATCATACATGTAAAACACACTGAACTTAAGTTCAAATTTGAGGTACTTGGAATCTACTTGAGTATTTCCATGTTGTACAACTTTATACTACCTAAGATATACTCAAGAAAGTACCTCTCATTGTACATAGGTGCAGTACGCTCTAGTTACGTATCACCTACAGCATGAATCCAGAATCAACGCTATTCTTGCTATTTTTTTAAATGATAAAACAAACTGTCATTTCTGAAATGTAGGAAGATATTTGATGTGTTTGACTGATGTCCGGCTGCCACACAGTGTGTTTGTCTGCATGAAACAAATAAGTAATTTAACATTTAAGCAGCTTATCAGATTTGTGTCAAACCCTTCAACACAATGGCTGAAACAGACAGTGACTGTTGTCTCAAACACACAAATGCTTCTCCCAAAACAGTCTTAGTGTCTGACTGGACACACAGGAATGTAGTTAATTAAAAAGAGAAGATTGTGATCTTACAGTTTTGAACACTTTCTTAGCCTTCTATAAGTGTACATAAAGTCGATGACATGGCTCTTGTCTTTTGGTGTTTCATCTCCAAATTATCTGATTTTTTCAACATGGCTATTGTTTTTTCATACTTTTCAAGAGCTGCCAGGGTATCTCCCAGTGTGCATCAGTGGGTCTTACCCAGCAGCGGGCTCAGCCAGTAGACCAGAGAGTACTCCTGGAAGGAGTTTCCACTGCAGGAGAACTGTGTTGAGAAGGCCAACGCAGGGTTAAACACGGCTCCTGTCACCTTGCCCCCTGGACACGGACAGAATACACAGACACACACATACATTAATTAATTAATTAACTTTTAAGTACCCAAACTGGAGCCACTGTTCATTCGTTTACACCTCCTAAACAAACAAGTTGAAATATAGAGATTTTATGTTCACCAAGTTCAAACAGCTGTGAAACATGTAATAAGAGGACATGAGACTGAGGTATTTTGCCAGGTGACAGGTGAGTACAACAACAAAGTCATTGAACTCTCTCTCCTGTTAGTGGACTGCAGCGTCTGTGGAGTTTATGTTGTTATATTATACATCTACCTATCTCGGTTGTTGCTTTGGTTTCGGCTGTTTCATATTGCTGTCAGGAAGCGTCGGGTTAATTAGGCTATTTAAAGGCTTAATATTGCTTGTTGTACCTGATACAGTGTAGGCCTATACTTTTATTTATCACCTTCGTTTTGTCTGAGTTTTTTCTCTTTTCTAATCAATTCTAGTGAAGCTATGCTGAGGAAAGCTTTTGTATATGTATAATTGAATCAGCTGTACACACAAGATGCAAAGTGCATAGATGCAATTTATTGTTGTTTGGATGTTGCTGATCTACTGGTTTAGCCTATAGGCTATGTTGACATTTAGGCATAGATACGCCTATACATTTATTTTGTAGCCTAAAGGTGTTTAAAAATATAATCTAGTAATGTTTACTTGAGGTCTACATTTTAACTGACTTTTACACAAATAGGCCTCCTTTTAGGCTACTTATACTTGAGTAAAATGTCTTTAAAGTAACAGTAGGTGCTACTTTTATGCACGCAATGGGCCTATCCTACTCTTTCCACCTCTGTTGGGTGGTAACTGTGTATGGTTGTTTAGAGTTATTTTGGGCATCAGTAGGCTATACCATTTAATGTACATGTACTAGTCAGCTTCTACACCTTCACCACAAACATAAACACTGATGATCACGCACTAAAGAATGGCCTAACAAATCTAAAGTTCGTTGTTCATTTGTTTTGTGTTTTTTACACATAAGAAACTGAAGAAACACAAATCTGCTGCATGTAAGTGGAAACTAAAGTTCCGATGAGCAAGACACAGAATCTCAGACTCAATAGCACTATCAACAAAGAGTGAGTAATGTCAACCAGCGTCCTACCTGCATAAACTACTGATGCGATTACCGCAGCTACCGCGTGCACGCGGTATTTCTCCTCCACCGATCGCGTGTGCGTTATAGCAGTCTGAACTGCAAAAGCGCACGCGAGCTCCACAGCGGCGGCTTTGGGCAGCGGAGCGTGAATGGCGCTGATGCACCGGTAACCGAGCAGCTTGTGCTGCACGTGCATTCCCGACAACCCGATACCCCAGATCATTGGCAACGCGGCTCGCGCAGCGGCGGCTGCAACAAATTGGCATGCGATCCGCCGCAGGGCGCACCCGCATGAGAACTTTGAGTGGTAGGCGTGTTCGAGCGCACCGGAGGGGTTGCCGATGGCCCCGCTGAAGGTGAGCCCGTGGACCACGGACGCCAGGTACGTCAGGGTGAGCGCGATTTGAGGCTCGATACCGCCCATCTCGGACAGCAGCTTTAGCTCACGAGTGCAGCAGCATAGCTGGAAGGTGGACACGAGCTCCACTGCGTACACAGAGAGCCCGGTGTCCGCGAGGGCCCTGGTCAATAACCTGCGGGCCGCCTCGCTCAGCGCGACGATCCCCGCCAGCATCGACAGAGACACCACCACGTCTGCAGTCATGCTCGCCGCTGGTCTTCGTTCTCTGTCGGGGAGTGTCTGTGTCTTCAGACGCTGTCAGACTCTCTGATAACTAAGACTATGCGATGCTGGATCTCATTTTCTCTGGAGGATGGGATGGTGCTACCCTGGATGATGAGGGGGTTCAACAAATGAGCTTCAGTCCCGGTAGCTCACATGGTGCGGAAGTGACTGAACTCCAAAGTTCCCCCTCTCCGATTGCCTCTCTTTCCTTTCCTTTCCCCTCCATCTCCTCTTCTTCAATCTTCACCTGCTGTACGTTTGACTCCCAAAGCCCGATGAAGATTGAGCCCATGCATGGCCCGCAACAGTTTTTAAAAATCTTTATTTCAGCCCTAATGTGAGTTTTCTGAGGATTATGTGGACATTGGTGGAGCCTTGATGCTGCTCATATGTGCTGCAGGGCCCACAGTGTGTTTTCTGCGGCTCATCCTCTTTCCCCTGTGCGCCAAAGAATGTGAACCTCAGCCCGGCCAGTGTTGAAATGATTCTTCACTTTGGTTATTGTGTTTCAGTATACGTAAACATACAGTAAACATTGTTACAAAATACAAAATAGTGCCACTGTTGACCAGCAGAAGTCTTCAGACAAGATCAAACTGGTCCAGGCTAAAACCTAGTGTGTGAAGCACTGGCTGTTGATGTCATGGAACTAAATCATTTAAGAAGAAGTATATCTTTGTGTATGTTAAGATGATAAATAAGAGATTCATGTCATATATCTGATTCCTACATTATTTCTTTTTGATGCAACTGATACTTCAAACCTGAGTAGATTTACTTGAGTCAATTCCTGAAGGCTACTTGCCATATATTTTAGAGGGTATGAGTTTTTTGGCTTCTTCAAATTATTCTCCCATGCTCTTCGTGTTAACTTTTTGTTTTTATTATTCATCCCCATCATATCCCCAAACCTCATTATATTAGAACCCCATTGTAAACACCAGATGCAGCTGGATTATTAAGGGACACATGCGACACAGTTCCCTCAGAAAATATATTTTATTATATATTAGCTTTGTAACTATTTTACTCATCAGGTTCTCTCATGTTTTCCACAGGCGATGTTAGTGATTTCAGGCTGTTCTCTTGCTCCAACAGTTAAACTGTGTTGTGTTTTTAGAAAACGACATTTCTTGTAGCCTATATGTGTGCCCTGATTACAAAAGAGTATAAAGAGCATCTTGAAGTAATACTGAGTAATGAAATGCTGTAATCAGTAGTACAGGCACAGGATACAAATACAAATTATATTTGTGGATGTTGGTTGATCTGGTCTTAAATTCCAGATTCATTTTACATAACAAAAGATATGTTGTTTGTAATAAGTTGGGTTATTAAAATCAGAAATCACAATCAAAACAGTAGAAACGGGAGACCAAGTTTTACTGTTTAAATGTAATCTTTATTTTACAGTCATTGATTTTTGGTCATATAGACCAAGGTATAATAACAATTTAATAACACTGACAGCACGGCAAGATAGAATAATATTCCTAAAAGGCAACTTAAATTCCTTCATATATAAAAAGGTGATGGTCCGTATGTATGTATCAACAACAAAACAGCAAAATAATATATATATATATAATATATATATACAAAACAAACTAATATAGAGACTAAGGGGACTTCTGCACGCAAATCTTCAAAACTTATTTTCCATTCTTATTTTTATAGTTTTGGGTATTTTTATTATTATTATTTCCCATCTTATACTTCAGCTAATAATAAAAATGATAATATCATACACACAGTTTTTGTCGTTTTTTGTTGTTTTTGTAATCTCTCCGTTTTTTGTGTTCCAGTTCAAATGTTTTATTTGCACGAATGGCTGACTTCCATCGCTTTAAGATCAAGTATATAACACACTGTATTTAAGACAATAAGAAAGGAGTGACCTGAAATGAACATATACATATTAAGTGTGTGTCTCAGCTGAACGCTTCTCTCCTCTCCTAGTGCTCAGGATCACAGTGACTACAGCAACACAGACATCTTTAGTACTCACTCAACAAAAATACTTCCTTATTTATTGTATGACAAATATTAATACTGACGTTTTTCTCATATGTCGATTTTACACTCCTTTTGGTACCGGACGGAGACTGAATGGGTCAGCTTGTGAGAAGAAATATTCACCCTGCTGACAACTGAAAGTCGTTGTTTCAAGTCTTCAGGTGCTGTGGAGTTCTCGGACCAGAGGTCAGAGGTCAGAGGTGTTCCACAGGACAAGCTTCTCCTCACCAACACATCTGGAGATCAGGAGGACTTGGCCTGCGCGAGGTGGTTGTAGGTGTAAGAGTTCCTTTCCTCTCGGATGATGATAAGTTCTTCTGCATGAATGTTGTTGATGAGAGCAAACAGCTGCTCTGAGGTCTCCTTGTGAGTGTTGTGCAGACAGTGACAGCCCTCACCTCATGAGCTCAGTGTTAACCCTCATCAGCAGCTTTGCATTTGTGGTTATAAGACATGACTTCTTTATCTCATCGTTATAGGAAACTTGGAAGCATTCGGCTCTCTATTAAGTAATGTATGTCCTTTGGACGTATCTAAAACCACTGAGGCTGACATGTCTTTAAACACAGATTATTGAGACATGAAACCACCAGCAGGAAGTGTGTGTTTGTGCGTAAAAAAGAAAGTGAGGCAGTAAAGACTACGACTTGAGTGTAAAGCGTTGGATTTTCACTTTAAATGACCTGTCTCTAGTAAATCTTTATGAAAAACAAGTCTTGTTTATTGTAACAACCAACATAATGTTTGATATTTTTATTGTGACATGTCTGATTATTATTGTCTGTAACTATTGGTTAATAATAGTTGCTTTATCCCATATTGCTCATTAAAGAGCACTCTAGATTTAATTTATTTAAGTAAGGGGACTTTCACAAGACATATTAAAAAAGAAAGATTGAAACAGACGCACAGATATCCTTTTAGTGCCGAGTCGAGTTTCGGCAGGATCACACATCTCACACAACGCAACTTAATTGCATGTTAGTTTTCACGTATAGCTCAGTGTCAGATTTCTCCCTCTGATATCACAACACAAGAGAGATGTATCGCGCAGCTTCATTATATTCCCACAGTAACTGTTTAGATATTGTAATTCACTTTGAGATAGAGAGCGACAGCGGGAAGATCTGTGTTGTTTCAGCACTGAATGTAGGACTATTCCGTGCAGTCACCATATTTAAGTTTTTCTCATTCTCTATCAGAGACGGAGCGCAATCAACAATTTCTAAAGGCATCAGAAACTTGTAGAAGGAAACACAAGCAGCCCAAGCTGACCAATCACATTCCTGTAGTCCCCATGTAGTATGCCCCTTTGATATATGATAATATCTGTTCGCTTGTATGTAAGAGTTTTGTGCAATGTCCTTTGTGCAATATAAGTGAAAGGGTACAACATCCACGTCTTTCTTCTGTGCAAAAATACATTAAAAGTTAAACTGAAGTTAATATGATGAACAGTAGTCTGTGTTAACCATAATAAGTAGGTTTTCATTTTACGTTATAAACTCTTTTAGTATGAAATTCCCTCTTTGCACTTCCACAGAGAGTGTTTCCTTGCTGAGCTGTGGCAGAGACATAATAAAACAAAGTGGGAATTGTGTACTGGGATAAATAAATAGACTTGGAATACCCACTGGATTTGTCTAACTCAACCTGCTAAACTGCTAAGTACATTTAAGTAAGTACAATCACTACATTTTTGTTGGCCAACGATACATCACCTGTTTAATGTATTTCTTGGATTTGTCTTTCAGTGTGATGCTACTCGTCCTTGACTGAAGAGTCCATGTAATTCTTCACTCTCACCACTACATGTCACTGTCTCCTTATTCTTCACCTCATTTAGTTCTGTATCTTCATCATGAACATGAACATTATTATACACAGTGTGCTTTGACGAAACAATGTATGGTGTCTTCAAGCATTCAACTGTGATTATATCCAGGTTACGTTTGATTTAAACTAGTTTTCACCTTTTTATTGTTTTATTTCTCTTTTTCAAAGTTGGAGGGCCAGGAGGGGACAACAATGTAAGTCAGACCCTACAATGAATTGGAAGTTTCAATTTTTTTAAAAGGAAAACTGTTATGTATACATGAGTTCTTTTTCTCTTTATTGTTAGATAAGTGTAAATATGATATGCAGAAGGGATTATTCCATGCCCTCTGGTGCTGCAAATATAGTGGAAAGCCCCTTCCACCTCAGTAATATTTTAAAAGTAATTGTGCAATTATTAACACATGGCAATGCATGTCACAGGTACAACAATAGCTAAACACAAGTACTGTTTTGACCTCTTTTAGCCGGAGATTGTGTTTTTAGTTTACTGGACTGCAGTGAGACAAAGCTGCTGGATGTTCCAGTTTTTCTGTCATCTCACACAAATAAAAAGTATTCCCTCATGAAGATAGAACTCTGTTATGCTGGTTTTAAATGTTACCGTACCACTAACCTTTGTACTGCTATCACTTCCACTTGCTATTACACATGCTTTACAGACTTTGTGTGGTTTTTTTTTGTATATTTTCTTTTATCTGTGTATTAAAATATATGGTGATGTAAAAAGCTCTAGCTAAATTATTTCCTATAGAAATTCCTACTTCTGTCTAGTTTTTGATTTTGATTTCCATTTTCTGTTACTTTGAATTTCTACTCCTGAGGGAAATGTTGTACATTGTACTCCACTACTAGTTACTTTTCAGATTCTGATCATTTTAACAAAAATATTATCAACAAATAAAATATTATATATTATTATAGATAGAGCTACATAGCAGTTTATAAAGTTACATTAAAATTAGCGGCACCTTTACCAGTTTCAACATTAAAGTGATACATAGCCTACATTCATTTATCAATTATTACAATCCAATAATTGATATAACATACATTAGTCTGACATGGGCCATTCTGCATAATGAGTACTTTAACTTATTTGTACTTTCAATTAAGTACAATTATGAACGCAGGGCGTTTACTGTAACATTTTTTTTGGAGTTGGAGGTAACTGGAAGGTCGGATTTTTCTCCAAAGATATGAACGCCTCACCGCTCGCTTTCTACCTACGAGAGGCGACCCGCCCGGACTTTGAGAGCACCAGCCAATTAGCGGCGAGTGAATGTAAAATGAACCAATGGCGTGTCCGGAGCGGCGTGTAAGGGGGCGGGTGCTTCTGTGCAGCAGGCTTCTCCATAGCTAACAATAGCCGGGGATCTGCAAGTTTACTGTTAAAAAAAACCAGCCAGGAGGGCGACAGAGCAGAGCAGAGCTGAGCCGTGAGGAGAGCAGAGTTTGCCGAATACATGAGACTGTGTGTCCCGGTGTCGGAAATTATTATCTCCGCATTCTGGGAATTTCATTTGCCACCAGACAAGTGGTGAGTGAGCTTTTCGACTTTATTTCTTAACCTGTAAATGTAGCCGTTCATCTCCATTCTGAGCCGGGCATGCATGGTGCGGTTGTGAATTAGGGGCTCATTTGCCTGTGAACAGGAAGGGGTTAATGTTACTGTAACGTTAGGCTGGGACCACACTGTTATTCCTTATTCTTTATCCACATCCATATATTAAGGGCCCGGACCCTGCAGGCCCATCAGTCCGCTCAGAGCGGACTTGAAGTCAGGCACGACGAGGTTATTACAGTCGGATGGTGGATGATGTGATTAATATATTTTTTTATTACACCGGTTTCCTCCCAGTTTACCAGCTGGCTGTGATAACATGGGAGTTTCTACTGGCCAACTGATAACACGGCAGGGCGAATATCACATAGATTAATCGTGTTAGTTTTAATGAATGAATGAGTGAATAAATGGATGAGAGAAATCCACTTTTCCTTCTCTGAAATGGACCTCAAAGGATACCTCTGACATGATTCATCAGAAAGTCCATGCCGTGCCCGAAGCCTTTCTGTAGCCCAGGAATAGACACTGCTCTCACTTCAGAGCTCTGACATTATTCTCATTTTAAGTTTGTTTTACAGGTCTCGTCTGCTGTAATAATAAAACTAGACCATTAATCAAGGTATACTCGTGTTTAACTCACTCATACCTCATGTAATATTTTTCAATATTGTGTGGTTAAGTAATTCAGTACATTTACTCTAGTACTGTACTTAAGTACAATTTTGAGGTACTTGTACTTTTACTTGATTATTTTCATCTTCTGTTACTTTATACTTCACTAGCCTACAACTTGGAGGCAAATAGTTTATTGGTCCACTGCATTTATTTGATGATTTTACTCGTTACCTTGTTTGAGATTAATATTACAGACTATAATCCACAAATAAACTAATGATGTGTTATTATAGGTTAAGATACAACTTTAATGATCCCAGGGGAAAATGGACTACTCAGCATTATACACAGTTAAACATTGAATTAGGCTACAATTAAAATGAGCTCCACCTTTACCAGCTGCAACATTAAAGTGATAAACACATGAATGCATCAATAATTATAATTCAGTAATATAATATCTATTATTCTGAAATGCATTCTGCATAATGATTACTTTTGGTACTTTAAGTATATTTTGATGCTCATGCTTTTGTACTTTTACTTAAGTAAAGTTTTAAAAGCAGGACTTTTACTTGTAATAGAGTATTTCCACACTTGTATTGTTATTTGTACTTCAGTAAAAGATCTGAATATGTCTTCGTCCACCTCTGTTAATATCACTATAAGGATCCCGATGTGTCTGCAGTACGCAGCAGTGACCTCATTGTGCTGCAGATCCACATCACCTGCTGTGTCTTTAATTGCTGCAAACTTCTGTTTCTATGATATGTGCAGTAATCTGTCTGAAATACGCCTGTGCTCTTGTTTCTACGTGGCTCAGCAGAAATCACTGCACATCTCTTGATCCTGGAGAGTTAAATTCAGAGAGTTCATTCATATGCGAGTAGATTCTGTCAGACAGCATGCATCTAATCAATTAATTATTTTTTTATCAGCATGAGGAATTGGTTTCCTTCTCATTACTGCCTATTGACCCTTCAAACTGAGGCTCATTTTGACACGGATAAATAAGTACTTCTGTCAGGTTGAGTTGGGCTGATGTTGCTCTTTGCTCCCTGCTTTAACAAGTTTTCCCTTCGCCTGAGTGACCAGTTTCCAGGACAATGAAAAGCTGGTTAAAAATGTTGCTGGTTCGGTCCCGTGCTGTTTGTCCCACTGGCAGTGCCAAAAAAGAAGAAGACAGATTTCCTGAAAGGAACACATATAACAGTCAGCGCTGGTCTCAATGGAATTGATGTTGTTGTTTCACACCTGTATGAGCCGAGCAGTCACTTACATCTGGATGATTTACTTTCACTTATATTAGACCTAAAATAGTAATTCTCCAATAATAGTAATAATTTGTAATAATTAGCCAATTAATATATAAGTACATTAAGGAAATTAACAACTATTTTGATGCCTGATTAATCTTTTGTTATTTTTCAAGCAAAAATGCAAAACATTCCCTTTATTATACTTCCTCAAATGTTCAGATTTTCTGCCATTGGTTATATCATTTTATTTTAAACAAAGTTTCTTTTAAATTCGGACCATTGGTCAGACAAAACAAGATATTTTTGACGTCAGGACATTTTATAGGCCATATAATTTATCGATAGCGGAAATAAACATTAGTTGCATTCCCTACTTTAAATTTGAATGAGCTTTTAAACTAGGAGACAATATTTTCTGCACTGAACAATGTCATGTATTTTGTCTTTATCTTCTTGCTCAAACTCTACTTTGAAGCTATATGGAAGTTACAAGACCCATGACCCCATTTTTTACGACTGCACAATTACATCATATTTAGCCTAAATTGAGTTAAATATAACTAACTGGGATCTTTTGGATCTCCATCAGAATTAGTTACCGTTGGTTTGAAGAAAGCTTTTTGGCCCAAAATGAGTTTGTACTGGTGATTGATCCACTTGTCTACCGGCCTTTGTCAGAAGTGTTTCAAACTCTTAAAGCAGACTTCCTGGTGTGGCCGAGCAGCAGCGAGCTCAACCCATGGCTTGGGTTATGGTCTAAGGGCAGTGGCGGCACAGTTGTTGCCATGGAGACTTGGGGCGTGGCTAAAAGAGTGTTTTATGACCCCACGTGAAGCATGAGGCCACCCAGTTGTCGCTTTGACACCTCGACAGCATGAAGGAGAGAGAGGAAGGCCGGGAGGGGTTAATGACCCATTTGGCTCATGTGGCTTTGGGCTTGGGTACTTCAGGAGAGGTGTGTCTGTGTGTGTATGTTTGTGTGTGTGTGTGTGTGTGTGTGTGCGCGTGTGTGTGTGTGTTGTCATCGGAATCTGTGTGTTTTCCTTTTATGCCAGTCTTTGGGCTCTGTCTCACCTGTCATTGAAGTTATATTTTACCCTGAGAGTTTGTTTTGGCCTGCTGAACTAAAATACTTACAACACACACACACACACACACACACACACACACACACACACACACACACACACACACACACACACACACACACACAGATACGATGCACTTATTATTTCAGTAAATAAGATGGGAAATATCTGTTGTTTCCATTGTAGTAATTAGCCGATGTTTGAGTGGTTTTGCGAGTCATATTCAGTATCAAGTCAAGCAAATGCTAAATGTCTGCATTTATTTCGCATTTTCAGTCTTTGCGACCACAATTTTAACAACACGTGTCAGCATTCACCCATATTCATTCAGACTCTACACAAGCGATACAAGGCCACATGCTCATCTCACACTCGCACATCGTTCAGTATCTTTTATCTTCGACATGTTGACCACAGAGGCCGGGGATCGAATCACCGACCTTCTGACAGGTGGACGATAAATAAAATACTATCTTTTCTTGCATCTTGGTGCTGCTGAATGTGGCTTCAAATCCATATGGTACAGACATAAGAGTGGTATCAATGTTTTTTATATAACTCGGCAAGAGAGTGAATAATTGCATTTCCCAAAATATCAAACGATTTCTTTAACTTTGTTTAATTGGTGCAGAGTCAGCAGTGTTGTGGTAAAGAGGGAGCAGAGCTTAGGGGCGCCTCAGGAGATGGAAAATGAGGCGACGCTACACTACCTTGCTTTAAAAAAATAAAAAAATATTAAAGCATTTCGGTAACATAATTAGCCGCAGATATCAAGTACATTTATACACTGCCAGATTTCTACAATCAATAATGAACTAAATTACTTATATATATATATATATATATATATATATATATATATATATATATATATATATATACTTACTTATATATATATTTATATATATACTTACTTATATTTTTCTTTGCACTGTAGACACTCACACACAGAATCAACATAAATGGTGATATTGGCTGTGGAGCAGCCAGCAGCCTGCCAGCAGCTGAATAATGAATAGTCTGTCTGCCTGCAAGGCTGCTGCTGCTGGAGCTGCTGGAGCTGCTGAGCACGGCGTCTAGACGAACCCCGACAGCACAAAACTACACGCTCTCTCCTCGTCCCTCCATGAAACAGGCCCAATCCTGGATTGATTTTTTTCATCTTTAAGCATTTGATCCACTTCATTGATGTGGAGGCAGATGAAAGGAGAAATGGTGCATCTCTAAGCTGTTAATAGTATGGTTCAGGATCACAAAGATGGTGCTAATGCTGTTGGTCTAATTATGATGATCAGACCTGGAGAGAGGATTGGAATATTCCACTTGGCTAGATCTGCTTCAGTTCAGTTTCATTTAGGAGTCAGGGGAGGCAGAAGCCTTCACAGTTGGAGCTCCATTCAGGGATAACATGAGTGTGATTTAATTAGTTTTCTGTCAGCGCTGATCTTACTGTCTGTTGTAATGCAGCAACCACAGAAACTACAGAGAGGGAAAAGATACAGGAACTGACTTTTACAGGTATCTGAGTTCCCTGAATTAAACTCCTCTTCACCAGCAGAGAACAGATCCATGAAGATCCATCTTCGAGCACCGTCAGCCTCAAAGCTTGTTTATCTGGTCTGGAACAATAAACAATGTTTCTGATAATATTTAGCAAAACCTGCTTTACTAATTGTGTCATATTGCTCCCAATATCATCTATTTTAAGCTACAACCCGCTGGACAGCAGGCTGGTGGGATCAGAGGGAGCTGCTGGCATTTATAGTTAGTCTGGAACAATGAGATAATTCTATCAAAGTTATTTCCAGTCTTGTTGGGTGGATACTCCTCACCAGCACAACAAATCATTAGTATGAAATGATTATACTCACGGAATCCAATACTCTTAACCAGGCATGTTAATAATTAACAGTTTAACCGAATTTCAAGCAATTAATGATATTAGTTAAAGAATTTAGAATTCAAAACAAAAACAAAACTGAGCAAACCTTGGAGGAATGGCTTGTCACTAAAAGGAGAATAGCCGGCCCACCTTAAAGATCACTCCAGCTTAAGTGAGCCTGGGTCGAAGTTCTCGCTTACTCCGTGACTTCACTTTAAAATGCAGGTGACAACCAAGACACGGGAACGTGGCTTGGTTCTTAAGCAGTTGTAGCATTTATTTACTGAGAAAATAAACTGTACACACAATAAACTGTTCACGGCTATAACGTTACTGCTAACTTCATACTCATCGTCACACACATGGCGAGCTGCAATACACCGACGGGAAACTTGATAGAAACCCTGACAGAGGAACGTTCTATCAGACACCGTGCTGACAACCTTGCAGCTAGACTAACTGATGCAGTGCAGACTTAGTGGGAAAGAGGCTGCATGTGTCAACGACAATGCACGCAACATCGTGGCTGCATGTGTGATCTGAGGACTCCGCTGCCTGTTTTGCGTATTCACGGCAGCTGGTGATAAATTATGGATTCAGCCTGTTTGTGCATCGCTTATCGCTGCAGCTGGGCGGCTTGTTAGGCACTTTTTTAAAATTAGCATCCATTGCAGAAATGACGAACAGATAAAGAGCCTGATGAGGCCATATCCCAGCTTCATGAGAGCTGACATCATATGTGTGTGTGTGTGTGTGTGTGTGTGTTACAGTAAGGTGTGGCTGGTCCCGATGAGTGGGTGGTTCATCCACCATATGGTCTCAGAGTTCCACACACACACACACACACACACACACACACACACACACACACACACACACACACACACACACACACGCGCGCGCTCTCTCTCTCCTTTACTTTTAATCTGCCCTTTCCCAGTGTCACATGCACACACCTTCAAACGAACATGAGTGGCTAAAACTCAGTGAACACGTGAGAGATAAATGAATCATTAATGAGAGTTAAAATAGACCCAATATATAGAGGAAGGTTGTCTGTCACACCTCAGTCCTGCAGTCTTCCCCCGTGGGTGTGTGTGTGTGAATATTTCAGTGTTGAAGTATTGCGTTCACACCCTGCAGGCTTTGCATCCACAGAGAGATACTCTGTGTGTGTGATTGTGCATTACATGATTACATACTGTTTGTGTTGGATAGTGTGTGTCTGCTGGGAGATGAACACATGCATGTTTCCACCACATGACTGAGGTGACCCTCTCCACCGACAGTGTTTGGTCAACACACAAACACATGGTCAAGGTAAACGGGTTAAAGCAGTGTGAGTGTAATAATCATCTCATGTAACTTCTCTGTTTGTTCCGCTGGCCTAACAGACCAGAGTCTGTACAACACAAACATCTTTTTTTCACTGTAAATTCCTCCTAAATTATTTCTTCTAAATTTCGGGCTCTTCCTCATTAACCAACACTACCGTTGAAAGGTTTAGAATTAGCTGTTTATTTATGTATTTATTCTTCTTTCCTTCAGTAATGAGCCTTTTAACAGAGAGAATACTCTCTTATTGCTCTCTCAATCTAATTATTATTTTCATTATTGATTTATCTGTTAGTTGTTACTAAATTAATCATTTTGCGTATAGATGTCAGAATAAGTGCCGGTCAAAGTTCCCCAGACCCCAAAGTGACATCTTTAAATGTCTTGTTTTGTCCGACATACAGTCCAAAACCCCAAAATATACATTTTACAACAATATAAAATAGCGAGCAGCAGATCCTGTTTGGTGCGTTTGCTTTATTAATGACTTTAAACGATTGATAGAAAATGATTTGACAATAATTCTGATTATTAACTAAATGACTCATCGTTTGAGGCGGTCAGCTGACCATGTGTTACTCACACACGTGTTTCAAATGTTGCTCTGTGAATAAGGAACATATATTAAATGAAGGAGCTGAGGATCCACTGCACAGCGATGGCAGTTTGTAAATAACAATGTGTACTAATAAGATCTGATATAAGAGAAGTGGTTTTAATAATTCATAATGATTAATCATTTACAAATATTTGCCCGTTCAAGCTTGTCAAATGTGAGAACTTTGTTCTTTTCCTGAACATTATAGTAAACTGAACATCTTTGGGTTTTGTTGGTCGAACACAACAAGACCTATGAAGACTCACCTTCGTTTCTACAAAAGTGTGACGGCACGATTTGCTATTTTCTGACCTTTCTATAGCCAAAACGATTCATCAAGGAATTGTGAAAATAATTGGAAGATTTATTGATAATTTAAAGTATCGTGAATGAAATCACTGAAGTTTCCAGAACTGGGCTGTAGTGAATCATCACCGCATCTGATCGCAGAGTTTAAACTATTTTGAAGCAAACAAAAGAAATTACAATAGAGTCTATTTGCTTGCAGTGCGGTAAAGTTTATTAAAACTCGAATCTAACAGAGATGTTAAACTCGACACCTGACTGACAACTTTTAAACATCTAGGGCTGACTCCGACATTATTTACATTCATGAGTCTTATAATTATTTGAATTTAGTTTCCCTGCGTTGGATCAATATGTGTCTAAATGTATCTACAGAAAATACTTTTATAATGAAAGACCAAACATTTGCTTTCAACCTTCTGAAATGTGACGGATATTCTCTTTTTCTCAGTTCATTTTACATCATTTCATTTTTTTTTTACTATTGGCAATTTGAAGACAACACATTCTGGACCAAATCCTCAGCAGATTAATCAATAATATATATATAATCAGTAGTTGCAGCCCTTGTGTCTCTTGACACATGCAACATAAATGTTTCAACTCTCTGTTGGAAGGAGGGGCGACCTATCATGACGTGATCAAATGCCAACATCATGATATCATTTTTACTGATATCACGCAGCCGCTAGTGACGGCAAAACATTTCCAAATGTTCAAAGATAGCAATGCAGAAACTGTATCAGTCTGTTTCTTTCTTGTCTACCTCCTCTTCATCCCTCTCTCTTTCCTCTCCTCTTCTCTCTTTCCTCTTGCCAACCTCCTCTTGTCCTCTTCAACCATGTCCTTCTTCCTCTCCATACCTTTTCTCCTCACTCTTCTCTCCCTCCTCCTTTTCATCCCCATCCCTCTCTTTTAGTTATTTTGTACTTCAATCTTTTCTTCCTCTATGACCCACATGTCTGCATAGGCCATTTTGATCCTCTTCTTCACCTCTTCCTCCTTTGCTCACTCCTCTTCTCTAGTCTATCTGACGTGACCAGTGAAGCAACAATAATACTATTATCTATAAATACGCCATCATTTCTCTCACTGTCAAACAGCGGAAGCCTCTCTCTTGCTTTCATCCACTTCCTTCTATCCGCTATATATTCCGCTCTTTCAGCCCGAGGGATTATATCTCCGACTCTCACGTTTAAAGCAGAAGGAAACTATTTCAAATCAAAATGATTGAAGTTGGCATATTTCAGAAAAACAGCGTAACGATGCATGTACATCAGTCGTAAACAGTGCAGCAATTACACACGGTCACTCAAAATCCTAATAATTAAGTAAATGAATCTTTACTGTAAAGTTTATTTGCATGTTGAAAAGTGAGGAGCAGGAAGCTTTGTAGGTCTGACTGCTGCTGCAGCTGCATGTTCAGGAAATAATACTGCTGCTGTTGCATTTAGCAATTCTGCTCTTATACTGAATATTTGAAAAGTCTTGGAAGACCAATCAACGTAAACTAGTCCATGTGCAAATTAAGAAGAAACAACTAACTCGGGTTGTTTAAAGAAGTCGGTCAGTCATAATTGCACCAGCTCACTTTGGCTGCGACTGACTCATCACTCTCTGATATATTTAAATAATTCACTGACACAAAAGTGTCATGCATTTTTGATGCAGTTTTGATCAATGATGATTAGCATCATTATTATACCCTATGTAGTGGACTCAAAGTATCCCACAATGCATTGTGAAAAGTAGTGTACAACCGATGGTCACTAACCAAGCATTATATAACATCTTGCATTGCGCTGAAAGAAAAATGGCAGATGAACAACATTGAGAGAGAGCAGCGCGATTGAGACGAATCCATGAATCCACGCATCACAACCTAAAACGGACACAAAGTACTTTGTTTGTATTAATTTGAGAAAATACGCTGCGTATAATGTCATGTATTTATATCAAATACGCATGTTTTGCAAGCACAGGAATGGCGACTCCGCCACTAACAATAATAACTACAGTATAGAACATATTGAACATTACATACATAATGTGAAATAGGATTTTTTTATTTATATTTTGCTAGTGTGAGATGCCTACTGTACTTACTGTTGTGACTGTGATCTCAAAACCGTTTTGCTCTCTAAATAGACGAGATTCTAAGCTTTCGAACGATGTGTGGTATTGCGTAACTCCATCATGGCGGACTGTAAACAACACAGGGCAAGACACAACCTCCTGTGAAACTGTAAATAAACACCTGACGGCTTTGACTCATGAAAATCTTAAGGATTGTAATTTTCACTAAAACAAACATAAATAAAGAGATGCAGCTGTGTCTGGAAGAGTGTTTGTCTTTTATTTTCTGCCACCTTTTCTCTAACTTCTCTCTTTCCGTCTCTGCCTCGTTCTGTATACTCTGCCATATTCTCTCTCAGGGAGATTGAAAGAGTTTGTCAGATTTGTTTCCAGAGTCTCTCTGGTCCTCTTTCCTGATTTTGTTTCTCAGCTTTATCACTCTCAGGCCAAGATCCATCTCTCTCTCATCTTGTCCCTTCCCCGGGGGGATGTTTCATGCTGTGTTCTCACCTCCGGTCCAACAGAGAGACAAGAACAACACCCCCCCTCCCTCGCCAATGCACTCCAAATGTCAGCTTGTCCTCTACATGCACCGTTTCTCTCATATTATAAATGATTTGTTACATTGTGTCAGGCGTTAATGCATTTTAATGTGTCAAAACACTTGAAACAAACCACATCATTGATCCTGAAGACACGATTAGTTGATCAACAGAATCTTTCATAATCCATCAATTGTTTGTCATTTTTTAAAGCCAAACATGTCCTTTTTCTCCTCTCTGATGGAAGAGTAAATATTTTTTGGTTTTGGATTGTTGGACAAACAAAAGCGATGTTAAGACATTAACGGGGCTCTGAGAAGCTGTGTCATCACATTCTATAACATTTTATACACCAAACAATCAATTAATCGTGAAACATTCTGCAGATTAATTGATAATGGAAACAATCATTAGTTGCATCCCTAACTCATGCTGATAACCTTTTTTAAATGTAACTATTATAGGCTACTGATGCTGTGTAAGAATCCAACATGCTTTCATGTGTGCAGCTCCGCTGCTTGTCAGCGTTCATCAGATATCAGCGTGCCCAGCAGGAATAATTAGGCTCGCAGCCATGAAACACAATTACTCTCACATTTTTCTGTGACTTATTGCATGTGTTTTGTTTCACCTCACAGATAAAGACCGACAGCCGGTCAGTGCAAAGCAAAGCTGGTTTAGAAAGCAACATGTTGGCTGATCACTATGTTGTTGTGGTTGTTGATGCTTGACTTGAACAGACGAAGAGGAACTAAACATCCCGTCTTGTTGTAATAATAACAACGTTGTTATCAATGATAGCAATGAGGCTGGACGTGTGGCACTAGTATAACTCAGTGTTTCATAATGAATAATGAACCTGTAAATGATGGCAGCAGATTAGGTCTGGGTAATAATGTAATATTATCCTTACTTCTTATCTTTAATGAACATAACTTGTCAGTCCCTTTGTGTGCTCACGCAGTTATTGACTCCAGCGAAAACATTTTTTTTTGAAAAGTTAAACTCCAACAAATATGGATTGTAGCAGAATATTCCGTTAGATAAAAACGTGTTATGAATTTTGGAAAATATTATATATTTCTGTTAATAAATGTTGACTTTTGGACTTTACAACACTCTGGAGTTATTATAAATGTTTGGATCACACGAGTCAAAAACAATCCTACGCAGCCACCACTGGAATCTATAATATTAATAATATTAGTGAAGCTTAATCTTTATCTGCAACTGTGCAGAAATACTGGGTTCAAACAGGATGAATAAAGAAACTGTGCAGCATTTGAAAGTTGATTTAGAATTCATTCATGTTTCGTGCTTCATGCTTCAAACTATTCGGAACAGCCCTAATACAAACAGACTGGGACGGTTGGCACAGTGCTAGCCTTTGCTTATCACAGACGAACACCCTCTCACTAAGCTACAGGTACAGGTGAGCTGAAGGTTTCTCAAACATACATACAACTTATTATCTGATGGACTGATTTAGGCCAACTTACACAAGACATTCAGAGCGGCGGTATCCAGGTAAAGATAGAAGATACGGATGCCTGAGACAAATGAACACACAATGAAGGTGTAAAATGAAATATAACAGGTTCCAGAGTTTGTGTTTCCTGCCACAAAAGCTTGCCGTCCAGTCAGACGTCTGAGAGCACTGCTCTATACTTCTGAAAGGTCTTTCATGCTTTTAGGTTGTAGAAAGTCCTCTTTACTAATAGATGTTATTTTGTAAGTTTGTTCAGTTGATGGAGAACAAAACGCTGTACGACGTTCAACCAGACTGACGATGTAAAGGGCAGAAAGAGACAAAGATCCCTCTGAGCAACAGTTCAATCAGAAGAAATCCAGTCACTGTAAAAGAAACTGGACGCTCAGCATCAACATGTGTGCAGACGTTCTTTGGGTTTTGGACAGTTGGTCTAAAGAAGTCACCTTGGACTGTGGGGAAGCGTGACCTCTGACATTTAATAGACTAAATAATTAAAGCATGATTAATTGAGATTTGAATTGGCAGATGAATCGTTAATGAAAATGTTTGTTGGTTAGGGCCCTAATTTAAAAGATTGATAACCTTCACAATAAAGCAAAGGTATGAAAAATGACATTTGAAATAATCCAACTGATGTTCAAAGCAAACACATTGTCAGTTTTTAATTAAAGTTTGGTCAGAATAATACATTTGAGCAACAGAAATGTGTGGAACACATAATACCATGATAAGACCATATCATGACTAAATGACTCAGTTGATTTAATATAAAAAGAATAACTCATTATTTCGATGAATCACGTTATTCAAATGCAGGATGTTGTCTGAGGATTTATTTTGTGATTATGCCATAAACTATGAAATTCAAAGCTTTATTCCAAAACCTCAATAGAAGCTTTGAATGCAAAAAATGACATTCGGTACAGCCCTAGTGTGTAGGTGTGTGTGTGTGTGTGTGTGTGTGTGTGTGTGTGTGAGCAACACAGGTGAAATAACACTCACAACACCTAAAGCTACACACGGCTGACACACATCACATTAGCCTGTGCTAATGAGTTTAGCAACACCTTAATAAACCATAATCTAGAGCTACATTAGCATTACCATATGCTGTTGTCATTACGTGTGTGTGTGTGTGTGTGTGTGTGTGTGTGTGTCTGTCTCACATTAAGGTGTGAATGCGTGGACAGCTGCAGGGCTGTCACTCTCACCTCCTGCCCTCCTCGCTGTTTTGTTTCTCTCTCTCTCTCTCTCACTCCTCTCGTCCTCTCTCTCGCTCTCCTCTAATCTCTCTCTCTCTCTCTCTCTCTCTATCTTCTCTCTCTCTCTCTCTCTCTCTCTCTCTCTCTCTCTCTCTCTCTCTCTCTCTCTCTCTCTCAACCTTATCTGTTCAGCTCTGAGCCCCGATGACACCGACACACTGTGTACACACTAACAGCTCCTTCCCCACTTCTAAGACTGCAGACTGTTTGTTTGTCTGATGGCATGCCGACCCATCTGCTGAGGAAGTCAGAGACAGAGAAACTCTGTCCTCACTAATGTGAATGTATTTTAACATTTTTGTGAATGGGATTCTTTCCACACATAGACATTTCAAAACCGTCTATTAATGTACTTTCCTTCTTACAAAATAAACTTCATAGAAAGTATAGTATTCAACACAAAATCCAAACAGAAAGTCGACAAAATGATCCACACACACAATCCTCTGCCCCTGCAGCTGCTAACAGCAGGCTGTCCTTGCCAACATGCATGTGTTTCTAAGGTCATTAGAGGTGTAAAAAAAACAAAAAACATTAACAAGGGAAGCAAATAAGACCTAAATATTAACCAAACAAAATAAATAATATTTAAGAGCAAACTTGCATTTTGCTCCTACACGTAGATATACTTTAGTTTTAAGTCTATTTATCCGTCTATCTTTATGCACGTTGTGCATGGAGGGTGTCCACATACTTTACACCATATAGTGCATTTTAAAGAGTTTATGGTTTCACCTGTCTGTCTTTACTCAAGATTAAACGGATCTGTTAAAGGGGACATATTATGCTCATTTTCAGGTTCATACTTATATTTTGGGTTTCTACTAGAACATGTTTACATGCTTTAATGTAAAAAAAAGACATTTTCTCGTACTGTCCACATATACTTTTATTCACTCAGTTTTAGGATCTGAGCCCCCTTCCCGAAATAACCCAGTCTGTTCTTATTGGCTTTTAGAAAAATCGCAAAGATAGTTATCAAGCTGTCGGTGGAGATACTCAGATGGGGGATGGTATATTTTAATTAGTCTTCATGTGACATAGGAAGGGGAGCCAATTCTATTTGGCTTGTTGAATCCCAAGTTTTCTGATCTAAGCGGCCCACAAAAAACGACTGAGTTGTCTTATTTCACATATTTCATGCACTCAAGTTTTTCATCATATGTCCCTTTTAAAGTATTTTCAGTACAAAGACATGTAAATGCAGTTAATGACTTTGCCCGTTGTTACACCTTTTCACAAACATGGCCAACACACAGGCGTCTGCTTCTTCTCGTGTCCATCACTTCTCAACCAAAGTTCAGTTGTTCTGAAATCCTCTCGATCACTTCTGAGATTGACATTTAAGTGCCGTCACTGACGCGCCCTTCTCTTTTGACGCTGCTGACTGCAGGACTATAAAAATGGGATTCAATTAAGGGTCATAAAATGGCCCAGGAAATGATGTTAGCCTATGCTAACCTGCTAGCATTTTGTTACCTGTAAATGAAAGATGTTAATGACGACATTAATTGCTATACTAACACAAAATAAATTTAATATTCCAGGTAAAATTGAGCTGGACCTCATGTAAGAGAGACAAGGTGATGAACAGTGTGTAATAACAGCCTCTGTGTGTGTGTGTGTGTGTGTGTGTGTGTGTGCAGGCTGCGGGTTGAAGCTGCTTCTTTGCCTTTCTGTGAGCGTAGCGACCCGGACACGACGTTAGCAGGTAAGCATGGCTGGTGTGACACATGCAGCTCAACTCTCTGTAGTTATTCTGTGGATAGTGTGCCTTGCTCAGGGGCACTGTGGCAATGTTCGACTCATTATCACAGTGAGGTCGCTATAGCGATGGCGGACTACACAATTTGACTTTGTTTGGAATAGTTGAGATATAAACTGGGTTTATGTGGATTCCCGAAACATAATGACATGGCTTAAAATAATTCAGACATGTCAAAAAAACAAGCAGGTTAGAGTTTCTCTGTATGAGAAAACAAAGGTGAACTTAACAGAATGCAGTTAAACATTTAGCCAGAAGTGCGAAAAGCAGTAAAGTGCAGAGTGATGTTCATATGCACAGTAGTAATACAAATTCTAAATAATAATAATCAGTAAGGGGTCCATATGAATAAGCTAGAAATATTCAGTATAAGAAGTATAAATGAAGAATTAATTAGCTAATTATGACAATTTTACACAAATATCTAATGGGATAAAATGATCAAGTGATGACATTTTAGTTCAGTGTTACTCATTGCGCGGCTCGCCAAGCTTTAATTGGTGGCTTGCGTGGCAGTGGGCTAAATAAAGAGGTGATAGATATGATTATGGAGTCAATACAGATATTTCATAAAAACAAGCAGGGCTATTACATACAGTATATCTCAAAAGTGAGTACACCCTTTAGATTTTTGCAAATATTCTGTTATATCCTTTCAGGGGATAACATTATCCTACTGAAACTTTGATATAACTTAAAGTAGTCAGTGTGCTGCTTGAATAACAGTATAGATTTATTGTCCTTTGAAAATTACTCAGTACACAGCTGTTAATGTCTAAACAGCTGGCAACAAAAGTGAGTACACCCCATAGTGAACATGTCCTAATTGTGCCCAATGATGTTGTTTTCCCGCCCTGGTGTCATGTGACTCGTTAGTGTTACAAGGATTCAGGTGTAAATGATAAGCAGGGCTGTTAAATTTGGTGTTTTGGGCACAATTCTCTCTGAATGCTGGACAACATGGCACCTCATGGCAAGGAACTCTCTGAGCGCCTGAAAAAAAGGATTATTGCGCTTCACAAAGATGGCCTTGGCTATAAGAAGATTGCCAACACCATGAAAATGAGTTGCAGCACAGTGGCTAAGATCATACAGCGGTTTTCCAGGACAGGTTCCACTCGGAACAGGCCTCGCCAGGGTCGACCAAAGAAGTTGAGTCCACGTGCTCAGCGTCATATCCAGAGGTTGGTTTCCAAAAATAGACGTGCGAGTGCTTCCAGCATTGCTGCAGAGGTTGCAGAAGTGGGATGTCAGCCTGTCAGTGCCCAGACCATACGCCGCACACTGCATCAAATCGGTTTGTATGGCCGTCGCCCCAGACAGAAGCCCCTTCTGAAACCGATGCATAAGAAAGCCCGCAAACAGTTTGCTGAAGACAATGAATCCAAGAACATGAGTTACTGGAACCATGTCCTGTGGTCTGATGAGACCAAAATAAACCTGTTTGGGTCAGATGGTGTCCGGCGTGTGTGGCGGCACCCTGGTGAGGAGTACCAAGACAAATGTGTTTTGCCTACAGTCAAGCATGGTGGTGGCAGCATCATGGTCTGGGGCTGCATGAGTGCTGCCGGCACTGGGGAGCTGCATTTCATTGAGGGACACATGAATTCCAATATATACTGTGACATCCTGCAGCAGAGCATGATCCCCTCTCTTCGGAAACTGGGCCGTAGGGCAGTTTTCCAACATGATAATGACCCTAAACACACCTCCAAGATGACAACGGCCTTGCTGAAGAAGCTGAAGGTTAAGGTGATGGACTGGCCAAGTATGTCTCCAGACCTAAACCCAATTGAGCACATGTGGGGCATCCTCAAGAGGAAGGTGGAGGAGTGCAAGGTGTCCAACATCCGTGCGCTCCGTGATGTCGTCGTGGAGGAGTGGAAGAAGATTCCAGAAGCAACCTGTGCAGCTCTGGTGAATTCCATGCCCAGGAGGGTTAAAGCAGTGCTAGATAACAATGGTGGTCACACAAAATATTGACACTTTGGGCACAATTTAGACATGTTCACTATGGGGTGTACTCACTTTTGTTGCCAGCTGTTTAGACATTAACAGCTGTGTACTGAGTAATTTTCAAAGGACAATAAATCTATACTGTTATTCAAGCAGCACACTGACTACTTTACGTTATATCAAAGTTTCAGTAGGATAATGTTATCCCCTGAAAGGATATAACAGAATATTTGCAAAAATCTAAAGGGTGTACTCACTTTTGAGATATACTGTATAACCCATTAAAACACAGTGTCTGCTCTATTATCCTACAAATAATACAAATAATTGATAATAATAATTGATAAAAGAGGCAAATATAGACTAGAAACAAGATTTTTAAACTTGCTCAGCCGACACTGACTCACTGCGGAGTTGCCAGTTCTGGCGGTCTATCAGCACTACGATACATGGAATCGCAGTTTCGGGCTTCCGGTGGAATCGCAATGCATTCTGGGGTGGCAAGACTAGAAAAGTGAGCACCAACTCCACAAGCGCGGCCATATTGGATTTATTCTCTACGTGTTTACATTTTACATTGTATTTGGCTTTTAGTGTGTAAGCACCGCTCTTCTAGTTATGGGATTTGGACACCAGAATTGTGTGGTGAAAGGATGTTCAAACAGTGTGGTGTTTTTTAAAATGGCTGACAAAACCTAAAGCGAGCTATATATTGGTGCATCTCTTCAAACATTGTTAAAAGAGTTATTGGTGTATTGTAATTGTTCCTATTCAGTTTATTGTAATGTAACTGGCAGCTGCTCATTTATCTTCCATATCTTTGTTTTATCCAAGATACTGATGATACTGTGTATTAAACATAATATTTCCTCAGTAATTCCTTGCAGCAGTGGCTTTTAGAGTTCATCTTCTCGTCATTGGTCTGGTGCAGGTTACCCTGCAGACATGCTGCTCATCAGATCATTTGTCATTTCAGAGGAAACAGTTGTGGTTCTTTGAGGGAAACCAGAGTGTTTCACATTATGTAAGTTGGCTGTGATGGGATTCTGGTCTGATGACTCCCAGCATGCACCGCAGCCTCCATTATTTATGGTGTTGCCATAGTAATGGGGCTGGGGAGGGGCGGAGTCTGACAGCTGGTTGATCAGGGATGGAGACAGACCCCCATCCCCCTCCACCACACCTGTGTGTGTGTGTGTGTGTGTGTGTGTGTGGGGGGGGGGGGGGGGCTGAACAGGGACTCAGAGGACATGCATTTTTTATGCATGCATGATTGTAAGTGTTGGGAGTATTGCCACATTGTGTGAGTATTTGCAATGTACAAGTGCAGGCCTACACAAATGAAGTGGCTGATAAAATATCCAAATAATATATTTATTATTACATTTATTTTAGTAATTCTTTAGAAAATTCAATGATAACTTCCTGTTGTGTTTCTTTGTTCTTTCACCTCGGTTAAGTTTGGATAAATTGTGATTTGAACAATGCGAAAGTTTTTTAAAATTGTAAAAAGGATAATCTTTAGACAAAAAAACTTTTAGCAAAATATGACGATATACCCTTCATGAATATTCATTTTAACAAACGTCTGATTCATCAGATTTTAAAAATCACATTAATTAAGGATCCATTGAAAATAAGTTCCGTTTAAATTTCTTTATTACAGTATTTTCTATTGTGTTGGTCTGTCGCCCACAAATATCAGATCATGTTATTGCACTCTTTTAATCCCTTATTACTTTATTTCATTGTATGTCTTAAAGTACAATTGTTTCATTGCTAACAACTGTAGCTTTTGTGCATATAACAATTAAGCCTTTGAATCCTTGAATAATAAAGAGTGCACACACAGCTCAATGCCATTGTGATTAGTAGACAACAAACATAATCAACTGAAATGTGTCCATTATAGCATATTTTCAAATGCAACAACCTGTCAAACCTACAGTCCGTTTGTAATAACTTGCACAGCCTTCTGATGTCTGCTAATGTTTGTTGTCTTGTTTGCTTCTGTACTGGGTCAGAAGTTTGACTGATGAATATTTTTAATTTAGCATGAGACCGTTGGCTTCTTCTGATAAATGAATAAAAGAGAGAGAGAGAGCGAGAGAGAGCGAGAGAGAGAGAGCGAGAGAGAGAGAGCGAGAGAGAGCGAGAGAGAGAGAGCGAGAGAGAGAGAGCGAGAGAGAGCGAGAGAGAGAGAGAGCGAGAGAGAGAGAGCGAGAGAGAGAGAGAGCGACAGAGAGCGAGAGAGAGAGAGAGAGAGAGAGAGAGAGAGAGAACACTAAGAGAGTTTTTCTAGTGAACTCGTGTTGCTACTCGGCTTTCTTTCTATTCTTTGATCCCCTGCTCTTTATTCTCCTCTGGCCCCCACTTGCCCCCTTCCCTCTCTCTCTTCTTACTTTTTGTTCTCTCAGAATGTCTCTCTCTCCCGCTGTTTCACTCTGTTTTACTTTCCCACATTTTGTCCTCTTTTTGTCTTGCTCTTCTGTTCATGCTCGCTCATTGTTTACAGACCGGACAGATTCCTCTTTTTATTCCTCTTTTCTTTCGATCTTTTAAAAACTTTTCCTTCTTCCTCGCACACATTCACATGATAAAACGCTGTAAGCAGAAAGCTTTCTAGACAGATTAAACGGTGCGACGTCTGATAGAAAGACAAAGAATAAAAGTGTGAAAGAGACAGAGCAAAAGACAGACTTCACAGTTTTAAGATTTGAAATGTATTTTTGTAAAATACCAGTTACCTGTTTTTGATCCTATACATTTCCTGTCATGCCAGTTATGGTAGTTTTTAATTTACGTGAACAGAAGAAACGCAGAGAGCATAATTTATTTCAGAATCCAGGATTTTTCTTTTCTTTAAAATATACTTCCGTCAATACCTCCCAACATCTTCCATGTATGTCCAGTCGCTACAGCACTGACAACACTGCCGTACTGTGTCACATGAACCTCCACTACACTACTGAATCCTTTTAAAACATTGTTTCCTTGAGAATTTAAATGTCATTAGAGGCTGACGGTCTCCTCAGTGCTGCGCCTTGTTTTGTTTGTTTACATTACTCTATAATTAATGTAAACAAACGTTTTTAATTAATAAGAGATGCCGAGGAGTTGCTGAATACGAGAGCTTGTAAGGGACACACAGGGAAAAGGACAGAAGAGAAGACATTTAACATCCAGTTGTAGATACACCCTATATACACACACACGCACACACACACACACACACACACACACACACACACACACACACACACACACACACACACACATCCCCTGCAGCTTTGTATTAAACAGACTGTAAGGATCTTCTTCTGCTGGGCTGCAACCTATTGGACGCCATGACTAATTTATCTATTCTGCAGTGTGTGTGTGTGTATGTGTATGTGTGCGCAAGCGCTCTGTACACAAGGAAGCATCTATCATGTTTATGGCTCACATTATGTTTTTCTAACTGCCGTGTGTGTTGAGTTCAGTCACGGTACAGTATAGAGTGTGTATCCATGCACTGATTGGATTTCTGATGGCTGTGTATTTGTGCTTGTGTATGCTTGCATTAAGTCTATAACATCATTAGAGGATGGACATGCCAGTTAAGACTCTGCAATGCACCCTGGGATTGGATTGAACGCTTCACGCTGGGCATCTTCACTCTCTCCCCTTCAGCTTCTCGTCTTTTATATTCCTCCTCTTCCTCTTCCTCCCTGTTGGTTCTTTTGTTTCAAGCTTTTTCTAGATATTTCTCATTCTTTCTCTTCTTTAGGTCTTCCCTTACTTACCTACAGATGAGGGAAGAGTGAGACTCTATTAAAACCTTCAGCTGACTGTGTCCTCTCAAATGTATTCATATCATATCAATAATGAAAGATTTATATTTTTGGGAGCGCCTTGGTAGCAGTGGGATTACAACATGCCATAGAATGTCTCAGGTTTGATTCCGGCTTCTCTCTCACAGCCATTTCTACACTGTCAAATAAAGGAGAAAATGCAAGAAAAATAATCACTTTTTGAAACAAAACTTCAAGTACTGGATCAAGTAGCTCGTAGAAGCCTTTAGCTGTTATTTTAATGAGTTAATCACATAAATAAGTTTCAGCCTGGTTTCCTGCATCTTTCCATGCATCGTCGGTGGGAGGGACTAAGATGCAAGGAAAAGACGCTAGTGAGGGAAACGTGGAAGTAACTCTTCTGTTTCCTGTAAAAGCTATCAGGTCTACTTTGGACCGCCAATCAATCACAGGCAGCGAGTCAATGCTGAGCAATGACAGCCGCTGATTCAGACCTTTGCTATTATGTTAGACACTCAGCGAGGCTTAGCTGATGAATCATTAAGGACTTCCGTAATGGTCTGTCCTTCTTGTTATATAAGCCTCTTCCTTACGTTGTTTCGATCTTGCGAGCACTCGCTTCACTGAGGAAACCCCGCAGCATGCGCTCCTTCTGCACCAAAAAGGCCTCACAGCTCTTCAACGTGCTGGGAATTTCTCTGTCATTGTCCAAAAACTCAGTCAATGACGGATTTGGTTAACGGGACAATCTGCTACGTTCCCAGATAATATCATTTATATATATATATAATTTTTTTTTAAGTTATATTTTTGGGCTTTTCATGCCTTTTATGATAGAGAAGTGCAGATTGTGAAAGGGGAGAGAGAGAGAGGGAACGACATACAGCAAACGCCACAGGTCGGACTCGAACCAGTGGCAACTGTGGGCAAGTTCGTGATTGTTTTTATTTTTACTGACACAACAGAAAAATATTGTAAACACAAGGGAAAGTTGTGGTATATTAAAGTGTGTGTGTGTGTGTGTTTGTGTTGTGTTTGTGGTCTAAAGGGCAGTACCGAGCTGAAACATCAGGTCACCCAGTTGGGGGTCTTAATGTGACCTTGTGGTTTATGTCGGCATCGATTAGGTGTGTGTGTGTGTGCGTGTGTGTGTGTGTGTTTGTGTGTGCTAGCTCTTTATTGGATTTTGTTTTGTATATGTCACGCAGAAAGCCTCCATGTTGGTGATTATTTTGTAGTATGTAGGCTACTCTATCACACACACACACACACACACACACACACACACACACACACACACACACACACACACACACACACACACACTGTGTGTGAAAATAGCAGGCTCCTATAAAATATTATTTATCAAATTTATTTGTATAGCCCAATATCACAAATTATACATTTGTATCCCTCTCCCAGGATGGACAGACGTGCAATAGATATCGTATGCACAGGATCAACAACATAGTACAAATACAACATTTGACACAAATTATGTTGTGTTGAAAAAGAGAAAGTATGGATGAATCCAGGAAAATGTCAAAAAGGCTTCCCGGTGTCCAGCAGGACCAGGTCAGCAGGCGCAGCCACGATTCCTGATCCTGACGTAAACTTTATCAGTGGCAACCTGCCACATGAGAGACAGAAACTCCGGGATGATGCCCCGGATGATGAGTTAGTAACAACATTTACATAAATGCATACAGATAGAGAGGGAGAAGAAGAGAAGGAGGGGAGGAGAGAGGAAGAGAAGGAAGAGAGCAGGGAGGTGTCCCCCGGCAGTCTAAGCCTATAGCAGCATAACTAGGGGCTGATCCAAGGCAAACCTGAGCCAGCCCTACTTTTATCAAAAAGGAAAGTCTTTAGCCTACTCTTAAATGTGGAGAGTGTGTCTGCCTCCCGAACACAAACTGGAAGCTGGTTCCACTGGAGAGGAGCTTGATAGCTGAAGGCTCTGGCTCCCATTGTACTCTTAGAGACTCTAGGAACCACAAGTAACCCTGCAGTCTGGGAGCGTAATGCTCTAGTTGGTTTATAAGGTACTATGAGATCTTTAAGATATGCTGGAGCCTGACCTTTAATTGATTTGTAAGTCAGGAGAAGGATTTTGAATTCTATTCTGTATTTCACCGGGAGCCAGTGCAGAGCAGCTAATACAGGAGTAATATGATCCTGTTTTATTTGTTCTTGTCACGTGCCGCTGCATTTTGGATCAACTGAAGAGTCTTAAGCGACTTTTTGGGACAACCTGATAACAATGAGTTGCAGTAATCCAGCCTTGAAGTAACAAATGCATGGACTAGTTTTTCTGCATCATTTTGAGACAGGATGTGTCTTATTTTTGCAATGTTACGCAGATGAAAGAAGGCAGTCCTTGAGATTTGTTTTATGTGGGAGTTAAAAGACAGATCCTGATCAAAGATGACACCAAGATGACACCAAGATTCCTTACGCATCCAGCTATTTATAGAAAATCAACTATTACATTCCTTAATCTGCTAATTATTTGATCTATGTATTGGTTAACTTTTTAGTCCTCAGAAAACACAGACAAATAGCCATCACAAAATCCAATGTCATCAGAAATACTGTATATAAATATTCAGTTAACTTTCATGTAAAAGAAATCTCAAATTGTAGATGCTGGAATTTTTGTTATTTGTGCTTGGAAATGTACTAAGTTGTTGGCAGTTTATTTCCCTTTTGATTGATTAATCTATTGATCAACAAATCGTTACAACTCAAATCTCTACCCATCAATGAATTCATAATGTATGTATGAATGTATGTCGATGCTCCTCGGTAAACCAAAACCCACATTTTAATAAAAATGTTCTCTTTTTATATTTTTCTACCTTTACCCTGCTCTATTAGATGAGGAGTTTATATGATTTCTGGTTTAGTAGATAGAGAGGAGGAGGGAGAGGAAACCGAGTGAGTTATGATGTATTGAATTACATTAGACAAATAGAGAGGGAAATATATGATTCATTTCCTCAATCCAAAATGTTTTTTGGCTCTTACTTGAGACATAGATTTTTTATTTATTTTATTCAATAGTAAATATTTAAGGATGTCGGTGTGACATGGCGTGGCTCTGGATATTTCAAATATGCATAACTTGTGATTGGTGCATATTTCTTTCACCTACTTGCGCGTGCCAAAAAAAAACAAACAAAACTTCAAAGACGACACAGCGTAGCTTACCCTTAGCTCTCAGCAGCACTTTTCATTACACCATGGCCACTGTCGGAGTCGGAGATGTCGGGGAAACAACAGAACTGGGAAATCCCACTGCGTCCCTGAAGTCACCTGTGTGACAACATTTTTCCTTTCCTTGAGTTATGTAAACGTAAGCCAAGTTTTTTAGGCTGCAGAAGACAAAGAAAAGAGCAAACTGTTTGTTTCTTTCACCAGGATCTGGTGGCTTTATGCTGCTGCGGTCAGGCCATCTAAACTTTGGTGCGCTGTGGTTAACTTAAAGTCGATTGCGTGTCTCCATCGCTTTGTACGATAAAGCATGTGAGCACTGACAGGGACTTTATGGTGCATTCAAGTGTAACTCTGAGAAACTCAAGCTGTTGTTGTGAAAACACCCTTCTTACCATCTAGTGCAGGGATGGGCAACTTTGAGAATAGGGAAATTAATTATTGTTATTAGGCTACATTTTAAATACAGTATTAACATTTGACCATAGGGCCGCAGTGTGGTACATTAAGAAGTATCATGTTGTATCACACTTGATACCATGTAGCCTATCTTATAAGGAGAATTAGAAAATGTAAAGGACAGTTGTCAGGGCATAAAACAGACTGTCAGTGCTGGAAAGAAAAAATCTAATCGTATTTTGACCTTTTAAATCGAAAGTCAAACCAAATTGTGGATTTGGAGACCCATGACATCAAGTGCTTTTCTCTGTTTTCATGCACACAGACATGTCAGAGTGTATTACAAAAATGGACATAAACTGAGGCAGTTTGACAGCGAGTACAGTTTGGTTCAGGACCTGGTTTGTCCAGTAGGTCAGTGAAGCCTGTGCTTATCGTATCACACGTCATATCTATAGTAAGTCAGCCTCCAAAGTTTCAGATGGACTAGTGGCAACTTATTTAATCAGTTTTCTTTCCAGCCATTTCACTCTGAAATGTGAATCACTGACCTCCTTCTCTTCCTCGCCTCAGTCTGATTTCTTCCTCAGCTTTAGTCCAGCTGGATCTTTGCCACCACACTTTTATAGATGTTTAGACAACTATACTGGCTCTTGCTGCCCTACTCTTGCTTGGTTTGAATCCTGTTATGGCTATATGAATGCTAATGTGTGTCTGACAGTCTGTCGGTCCACCAATTTGGTCCAGACTAAAATATTTGAACCTTTATTGGATGGATTGCCAGAGTATGAATCTTACTGACTTTGGTGACTGAGATTTGTGGTCTCCAAATGGACCAAGTATGGAGTGTGGACTGGTACTTTGAGAGTACTCATGTCACCAGTTTGCCTCCTGGGCACTACCGAGGTGTCCTCGAGCAAGGCACTGGACCCCCACACTGCTCCCTGGGGCCTGTTTAGTAGCTGCCCACTGCTCCTAATACTAGGATGGGTTAAATGCAGAGTCTACATTTCACTGTGTGTGCTGTGCTGTGTACGTGTGTATGACCAATAAACGACGATTCAAAATCCTCCATTCACATTAACATAGTTTAGAGTAGTTTAGTTTAGCGGACTCTAACATTCAGTTTGTTTTGTAGTTTGGGAATTCTGATACAAGATTTGGTTGTAAAAGTTTACAGTCTGCCATGCTGCTATCTAAAGGCCCTGTCACATAGTTCTGTATGGCAGAAACGTATGCCGGCGTATACGAAATATCGGCAATACGCTGGTGTACGTTGATATAAATTAGTTGTAAGTTGTGTACGTTCGAATGGAGGCAGACGATACGCCAAACACGCCAGACATACGGCCCTGTCACACAGTTCCTTATGGCAGAAACATGCCAACGTATATGAAAATTAGCTCAAAATTTGTCAAGAGTCCAACTTTTCCACAGCGGTGTTGTAGCTGACGCATACATAACGTATACATAACTAATTATTATACGTATGTCAAACCTATTGATAGCGTATCACTTACTTATACAAAACGTATCAGAGCGTCTGGCCAACGGAGCTGGAAAAGTGCCATTTGGTTCACGTCATGCTGATGCTGCAGAACGGCTAGGATGTACTCTTGTCGCAGCCTCTCAGCATCCTCCATGCTCTCTGATGATGGGTTGATGTATTTATTAAGACGTGTTGTGAAGAAGTGAGGATGAGCTCCTCACAGGGACCCTATATACTATATTAAAACCCCAATAAGCTCCCAAAACGCTAGCTGAACGCTAGCTGTACTGTAGAAACACGTTTAATAAGTTACTCCGTCGTCGGGTATAAGCTTAACATAGGGTTAGGGTGTCTCTTTGTAAAATAATGGATTAAGAACACGTTTCTCCTTTTGAAAGTAACACCAGCGATTGTCTCGCAATCACATATCGACCAACCAACCAAAAGGAGCCTTACTGCTACTGTGTGTGTGTGTGTGTGTGTGTGTGTGTGTGTGTGTGTGTGTGTGTGTGTGTGTGTGTGTGTGTGTGTGTGTGTGAAATTCAAGGTGTTTTTATTTTTTTCTAGATTTTTATTTTAATTTTTTTTTATATTCACAACTCACTTCTCACATTGACAGGTGATCTTTTATAAACTAAACTAAACGCTTATGTTATTTATCTCATTTATGTGCACGTTTCAGTGTTTACTGTCTACTTTGCATATTCACATTCTCTCCTTCGCTCTGTTTTGTGAAGGGCGGGGCACGTGAGCACACACGTGCGCACACACCTACAGTCAGAGCGGAGGAAAGGAGTGGAGAGAACTAAATAGAATCCGTGGCACGCACCCCCATCCGCGCCACGCATACCCCCTCCCCCCCGTCGCATGGATCTCATCCAGCCCAGACAGTGACAGCTATCTATTACATGATTGTTTGGGACTCTTTAATGAACCCTGCTTACAAGTGCGCCTGGAAATTGAAAAGTTCTCTAACAAGAAAACTGCTGGTTTGGAGTGAGGATGTAATATGAGCCGACTACTGGGAGCAACCCTGAAACACAAAGGATTATGGGTAAATTGAGAGGGATTTTGACATCTGAATAGGTTATTCTCTTTCTTCACCTCAACTCTGCAGTGGACGTGCCCTCTGGCGAGGCACTGTACACGCATCCTACTCAGATACTGTCTGATATTTGGTCACACTCTCTCTCTGTCTCTTTATCCTCTCTCTTTTCTGCTTTACTTTTTTCTTTATTTATTGCTCTTTTTATTCTTTTTACTTCTTCCTCTCTGTCTCTATCTCTCTCTCTCTCCGTGTCTAACTCTCTCGCGCTCTCTCTCCCTCTTATTTATTTCGCTCTCTCTCTCTCTCTCTCTCTCTCTCTCTCTCTCTCTCTCTCTCTCTCTCTCTCTCCTTTTCTGTCTCTCGCCCTATCCCAACCAGGCTTGTCATGTCTTTCGTTCATGCAGAAGAAAACCACCACCCCCTTCTCCTCCTCCTGCTCTCTCGTTGTCACCGCTCTTTCTCCTCGATTATCGTTTATTATATATTTGGCTACGTTTTCCATATCAAAATCACCATCTGTCTCACACACACACACACACACACACACACACACACACACACACACACACACACACACACACACACTCTGAATGCTGCCTGACAAAAGACTACTGTTTTTTATTCTGCTGAACAGCCTCAAAGCACACTTCTAGGATGTGATTGATAATTAATGAAAGTGCTCTTTCAGAAACCTCCATTTGTTAAAACGTTTTTAAAGCATAAGGCTGGTGATATTCTACGGTGTTCTTATTGTTAACAAATCCCATGAAAAGACCCAAAGCAGCAACGTCTCTCAATACATTCTGAGCTCCTGTCTGTGGCTCTGTCTGCTTCCTACTGAAACGTAAAGCTTAAAAATGTTTTTAAAATAATCTCACACAGGAAGAAATAGTGCATTTGTTGGGGATTTTATGTATTTTCAGCGCCATACTAATCCACTTTTTGGGGCTCTAGTAAGTATTTGTGGCAGCAGGACGGTGTATGTGAGATTGACTCAACATACACTACAGTGTGTGTTCATGGTAATAAAGGAACATGTCACCTCGTGCAACAGTGAGGCTCATTGATTGATTGAGTTTTCGGACCACAATGGAGCTCTGTGGTACATGGGAAGAAGATAAATCAGGCTCTGATACACACACAATACTTTAGAAGTAAAATCAAAACAGTGGTAATATAAAAAGTAAATATAGAGAAAGAATACAGTTGTGTTCAGGCCAAATGACTAAACACCTCTTGAATACAGAAGAACAGTCAGGATGCGTAATGTGTAAACCAGGGACTCTCCCGGGGTAGGAACTTCAAAGACACAATTTAGAAATTTTGAGTGTGTGTGTGTGTGTGTGTGTGTGTGTGTGTGTGTGTGTGTGTGTGTGTGTGTGTGTGTGTGTGTGTGTGTGTGTGTGTGAGAGTTTGTGTGAGTATCTGTGTGAGTATCTGTGTGAGTGTGAGAGACTAATAAAAGATTCTGTGTGAGGTTGTGTTCAGAGTGGGATTTGCACATGCGTCCATATATATAATGTGTGTATGCTGTCTGGTGTGTAAAATATGTTAAAATATACATTTGAAGTCTGGGCCTTGGGGTTTGTCTCGTTACCGTGACGACATGATGTTGGAGTCGACTGCTGACAGATCTCTCCTCGCCCCTCTCTTCCTCTCCCTGGTCTTTCTTCTTGCTCTTCATCACTCTCAGTCTCTGCTGTTTATGTCTTTACTTCACGCTGCTGTTATGGAGGTTTCAGGGTTCAGAAGAAATCACTTGCTGGCGACTCCTCCTCGTCTTTCTTCCTCTTTTGTTGTGTTTTTGGCCGGCGGGCCGCGGTGACGCCTCTGTCTCTTTGTCCTGTTTATGTCTCTTATTTATCTGCTGCCTCACTCCGCACATTTTAAATTTAGTATAGCCTACTTTATGAGATACATTTTTATTTGTCTTTTCATGTGCCTCATGGGTCTCCACGTGTTTTAACACCCTGCAGTCTGTGGCCACAACTAATGAATATTTTCATTATTAATCCGCTAATTATTCTCTTGTAGTCACTACTTTCTATTTTTTTGACCACCACCCAAAGACATTGGATATGTAAAACTCACATTTTAGAAGCTGGAACCATCAAACATTTGGTTACAGATGCTGCATTGTATAAAATTTGGACCGGGTCATCCAAAGAGCCCGCTGAATCAAAGCGAGGCAAAAAAACATTTCAGATTTTCTTTCTAGTAAATTTTCCCTTGACAGCAGGAATAAAAAGATTGAGTGCAGGAGGAGAGAGTGAACACAGTGCTGTGTTTAAAATGCAATGAAATGCACTAATGCACAGATGGTTCTGTGTGTGTGTGTGTGTGTGTGTGCGTGTGTGTGTGTGCGCGCGCGCATGTGCGTGTGCGTGCGTGCGTGCGTGCGTGCGTGCGTGCGTGGAGTCTTCTTCCAGTAAACGTGGCTGCAGAGGCTGACATGGCATTTTCAGGAAGTGCTGACATTTAATGGTAACTGTCTCTTGTGTGTGTGTGTGCATAATGTAAGTCTATGTACACCTGAATACATACCGTATATATCTATGTGTTTTCTATGTGTATTTTGAATGTATTATCTCTGTTTGATGCTTTTCTTTGCCTTTTACAAGTAGAAAATAGAGAGAGATGGAGATAACGAGTGAGGTAGATGGATAACGGAGAGGGAGAGAGATAAATTAGTTTTATTTAATCTGCATTGATATGAATCGTGACTGGAGGTCGGTTTCCTCAGATCAGTGATCAGATTAGTGTGTGTGTGTGTGTGTGTGTGTGTGTGTACGCTGCTTTGTAGTCACTATTGATTGACTGGTGGCCTTTTGACATGATCATGTGACTAATGTGTGGTAAACAGTGGTGGAAGAAGTGTTCAGATCCTTTATACACACACACACACACACACACACACACACACACACACACACACACACACACACATTCTTATACATACTGGCCTCAGTGTTGTCTCTCTCGGAGACAGAGTGTGTGAGATGACATCCAGCAGCAGTGATGGGTTTTTCCAGAGACTTGATATCAGATTTTGAAGGCTGATGCTGAGCTGTTGTGATGAAGACATGAGAGAAAACAATATGGAGTGAGTGATTCTCCATTTATAGCTGTCACTATATTTACAATAAATGTTGAATTTAAAATATGTTTCATATGTGAAAAACAGCATTTTCAGTGTTTTATCAGCTCTCAGCTTTTGTGTTTTTTAGGCCCTCACCTCCACCTCCATCACGTCTCGAGCTGATCCTAATGATCGGTGTCGGGTGGATCCAGGCATATCTTAATGGATCGGTAGTGGCTCAAATAAACCTGATCAAATATCGATCCTTCTACTGTGTTTCTTTGCACTGCTCTCCTTAAACGCACCCTACAGTGCAGCACTTTAGTCGCTAAACTCCAGTGCTAACAATCCTGTTATCTCTCCTTTACAAAAGCTGACGTCACATCTGGCTGTTAAAGTTCAGATCATATCGGCTGTCGTTCATTAACCTTGATTCTTTTGACGACGGGCCAAAATTAAATTTGGCTGTTGGTTGTTTGTTTGTCAAAGGTCATTTGTGAGGGAAGAGTGTTTAACAGAGTAGGGCTGAACGAGTTGGGGAAAATATGTAATTGCGATATGATTCACAATATATAGGAATTATATATATTATATCAAATATATAAAAATGATCATGGTGAGATTTATTTCTTAAGTCAGTAGAATATGATGTGAAGGCCGTGACATCTCTGCAGCACCCCAATACTTCAGAATATTTAGACTTAACAAATAAGGCGCCTCCTGCTATTTGGATATTGCACTTGTCCATTTTGCAATTTTGATAAAATGTGGATTAATTGTTTAGCCATACACCCGAGTTAGACATATCCTCTAGTGAAAAAGATCTATCTGATGGCGTCACGTCAGTTTCACAGTCACATTCTCCCAGATAAACGTGTATTCCTATCATATCAGTAGTTTTTTAAACAGCATCTTTAGTATTTTTCTGCTATTGCAGTGTGTCAGATATGTAATTAACATTTAGGTCAATATAAGTCATTGGACTTTGTATCCAATATTAAAGGATCTTCTGATAAGCCCAGTGTCCACTACCTGCTCAGCGGACGGACACTTTGAGACTAACGGGTGAACATAGTGGAGCATTGAGCAGCTAAAGGGACAAATATCTCCCTCAGTTTGCAGGGACCTAAAAGAGACAGAATATTGGACTTCATCAGGCGGACACAAAGACGACGATGGCATGGTAATGTTGCTCTGTGTCTGCTGGATGTGAAACATTTTTGCCATAATATATGATGATAATATGTCAGCTGTTGTGTTTCCAGCTCATTATGCTTCCACCTAAGTGGCCGAGTAATCAGTAAATGTAGCTTTAAATTCAGATTGAGTTGTTAGATGAAATAACAAATAGATTCAGAGCTGCTGCAGGGAGTCTCAGTTTCTCATGCTGAACATTCAGAGTAATGTGGGTCAGAGAAGCTGATCAGACATGATTCACTGTGATGGGGAGGAGAGGAGGAGTGAGGGGGCAGAGGAAGGGAAAATAAGGGAGGTGAGAAAGAGAAAACATGTTTCATAGAAACTGAGTTCTGAGTACAGAAAGCTGGAAGGGAGGAGAGATGGATGAAGCAAAACGTAAAGGTTAAATATGTGAAAGCGTTGAAGGAGGAGAAGAGTTGGATGTGGCACAATTAGCCTCTCCAAAATAATTACTATTCACGACATTATCCCGATAATCATCAAGATATGCTCACAATGGGACTTAAACCTACTGCAATGACTTTATCTTACATATTTTTAAGAGACACATATTTTTATTGCATCACAGATAGGACACACATCCTTTTATAGTGAACATTATTTTTAGTTAAGGTAAAGGATGAATGAAATATACATTTTTCAAGCCACTCATGTGAGAATAGTCACGACTATCCTGAAGATGGAAGTTCACCATGATCAACTTATTGTGAGTGTTCTTTATCACAATCCACAATACATTCCCATATCGGCCCATCCTAGTGTACAGGTCAACATGGCTCTGCGTGATAACAGGAGGAAGAGGAGGAGATGAAAATTGAGAAAGTTGTCGGCTACAGAAATTGATGTGCCGGCCATAACAGCTCCGACAATTTGTGACTCACCGAAATGCACTGTAATCATCATCGCGCGTGTGAGAGAGTGATTCTAGATATCACATAAGATCTCTGACACTGATATTTTCTCATCAGTCACACACTGTCATTAACACTTCAGTGTGTGTGTGTCTGCCTTTTCTGCTGTCCTCGGGTTACAAACTGAGACCCTTTTTTGTTGTGAGTTTGAGTTGTTGTGTAATTTCATCTTGTGCTGCGTTCTTGCTCTTTTTTTGGACGTGTTGCTTTGTCTGCTTTTTTTTGCATTATCGTGTTACTTTTCTGAGTTGTGTCGTTTTTTATTGTGTCATGTTTCCAACATTGTGGGTTTCTTTTAGGGCTGATTATTTTCAATATTGACAATTTTTTTCAATTATCCTGTCAAATAGTGATACAATCGTAAAAATATCAATCACGATTTTCAATGTGAACATTATCGATTAATCTGCGGAATATTTTCTCAATTAATCGTTTGGTCTATAAAATGTCCATCCCACTTTCTCAAAGTCCAAGCTGATGTCTTTAAAGGCCTGGTTTTGTCTAAAAGCCAAAGATATTCACTTTGATATGATATAAAACAGAAAAGCAGGATATCGACGTATTTGAAAGGCTGAAAACAACCTTTTCTGCCAGCTCTGAATGTGATGTCTTCAACTCTCTTGTTTTGTTGACCAACAGACAAAAAGTCCAACATGTCAATTGATTATTTGTCCTGAGTGGACAATTTGTGCTGCAAGCATAAAAACACATGAAAACAAACAACATAATATAGAAACATACGGCCCGGGGAGGCTTACACCTAAACATCTTTATGTGATGGAGACACGGTTTCAAAATAATATCTTTGTAATGTCTGACCTCTCTGGTGTCCCATCAGCTGACTGATGAGATTGATCTGCAATAAGCTTGTACTGCCCGATGTATTGCTGTATCGTCACAGCATGAACACTACTTTGACTAAAACTCACTCAATTTGATGCTTCACCCTAGATACATGTGTAAATGACTGTTATGTGACCACATGTGCAACCCTTCACCTGTCATTGATGAGGGGGTCAAAGGTCAGATGCAGGTGTAGGTTTAGAGCCTGTCTCACATTCTCAGGGAAAGATGACTGAAGTATCTGTGCTGTTGGGAAAACCCTCCGACTGTGGTGAAACTCACTTTACTCATCCTGTGGTGATCATTTTTAGACTGTGTGTGTGTGTGTGTGTGTGTCTCATGTAACAGACAGTGTGTGGGTTTGTTTGATAACAGGGCTCTGCTGAAACTGGCAGCAGTGTCTGAAATATGAGACCTCTGCTGTCTCGTCATTATGGTCTGTGTGTGTGTGTGTGCGTGTGTGTGTGTGTGTGCGTGCGTGCGTGTGTGTGCGCTCCTGCGTGTTAAAAATTTACAAAGATTTATAATGTTACTGTCAGGCTGTTTTAAAAGAGTTTTAAAGAGCTGTTTTAAGGTATACATGTGATTTTTAGGCTGTGTGTTTGTGTGTGTGTTTGTGTGTGTGTGTGCGTGTATGTGATATGTGTGTTTTAGATCAACAGACAACAAAGGGATTATCTCTTCCCTTTAAACAGTGATTGTTTGTATGTGTGATGGCTGTAAACACACGGCAACTCTTTACGTTTGTGTGACACTGTGTGTGTGTGTGTGTGTGTGTGTGTGTGTGTGTGTGTGTGTGTGTGTGTGTGTCAGTATTTTAACCCAGCAGACACAATAAGCAGTTGTGTGTCTTTCTGTGGTATGGCATTGGTTTTAGTGTTCCTGTTGCCTTTACAGAGTCTCTGTGTGTGTGTGTGTGTGTGTGTGTGTGTGTGTGTGTGTGTGTGTGTGTGTGTGTGTGTGTGTGTGTGTGTGTGTGTTGAGTGTCGAGTGTCGAATGTCGAGTGTCGAGTCTCGGCCGTATTTCCCACTTCCTCATGTGACTCACCTTGTGACATCATGCCGTGACATCACTGTCTATAGGAGGTCGGGTTGGTCAAAAGGCGGACGCAGCTTCTCTCTCTCAATCCGTCTCTTTTTGCTTGAACTGTCAGTGGATCCCAGATTTTCTCTCCTTTTTCTTGTTGTTTCTTTGTGGATCTGCTGAGAAGCTGTAAAGATGTGTGTCTGCTAAGGTAAGAGACGGGGAAGTCATCAGTATTTTAAGTGTAAACAGTGATGAATCTGTGAGGTGAACCTTCACTTTCTTCTTCCACCTTTTAGCTTGTGTTGAATGAAGCACAGAAAGACCTCTCTTCATTGTATCCTGCTTAATGTCTTTAGAGTCTACTTGAACCTTTCATTGTATTGTCGGTCTGATCCTATTGTACATATGGCTTCTAAAAAAAAGCAAAAATACACGGATTTCATTTTACTGCAGATCATTTCTCTGCTTTTAATTTAAACGTATAACTTTAGCGTGAGCCTTTACTGTTATATTTAAATGTTGATGATCGAGAAATGTTCACGCTTTCCTGTTGTTCACTGTGGGGTGCTATTGCACCGCTGCAAACAGAGAAGCTGCTGATCACAACTCAATACGGGGGCAGGTTGTACCATAGATGCGGTAAACTGTTTCTGAAGTCTTGTGAATTAAACTCCCATCTGTGAAAGGAGACACTGTGAGAATTGAGTTTGGTTTTTATAATTAGTTTTTTATAAGTTCTTTTAGCGATCTGAAATATTAAAGGGGCACTGATTGTACACATGGAGATCAGTGTGTTACTCATGTTTGTCTGGAGCAGCTTTGAGAAAAGAACCCTGAAGAGGTTGTCAGAGGTTATCTCCGAGTGAAGGATGCTATTGAGCTGCATTATGGGAAGAGTATCCTCCAGTGTTAATAGTGCTTGACCCACACTAGGGACTAAAAGTCAGGATATCTCGTGCGTTTCCAAACTTTCCTTTTGTTGGCTCTGGTCTACGGATATCGCAGGTTTGAAAACGCCCTCCGTCTCAGCTGTTCACTTTTTAATTTGTCTCTGGCAAATCCCCCAATCTTATGTAAGTGCAGTACCAAATTGCTAAAGTGCCGCATTGAACAAAGATTTATATTGGTGTGAACAATCGGGGGGATTTAATCTGGGACGTCCAGGGAAAATCAGCATATTTAGATTTTACATGAAGAGGACAGAGAAATAAACCGCTACAGTAAATACCAGAGGAGAGCTGCTGACTATTGCATCATGGGATATTCTCAGAGGAGGAGAGATGACGTGGAACTGATTATCTTAACTTGGCGTTTATACAACTCAGAGATATGAACATACTTAAGAAACTTACCTTTTAGCTTAGTCTTTCAGGGTCGGTTTTTAACTTTGATTGACTTTTATTTTATTCGTAGTGAATAATTATTTAACTTTATTAATGAATACAACATGTTGTATCAGGGCTGTCCTGATATACTAAGTATGGACGGCACAGAACTTTACAACACCATGTGAACTTCAGTATTTCTATAATAACACTGTGGCTGCTGGAAACACTTGCAGGGATCTGAGACAACGACAGCACTCATAGGTTTCTTGGAAATAAGTAATTTAAGCATGAAAAAATCAAAAAAATGTAAATATGACCAAGAAATCTTTGTCAACTAAGAGCAAATCAACTATATATATTAGTAAATCAAATCCTTTATGGGGATTAAAAGTCATTGATGAATCATCAGCATCCTTTGTGTGTGTGTAGCTGTGACTCTCAGCAGAGCAGGTTAGCTGGCAGTGAGAGATTGTGTGTATTTTTATGTGAGGGAGTTGTTGCAAAACTAGTGATTAAAATGTCCCTCTTTGCCTCTCAGCTGTGTGTGCAGGTTGTGCTTACACAACAAAGTGTGTGTGTGTGTGTGTGTGTGTGTGTGATCTCTGGACCAGGCTGAAAGTTGCTCTTTTCCTTCTCACAGCATTTAGCTCTGAGTCAGTAGACACACACACACATTGACTGGTGGCCTTTTGACATGATCATGTGACTAATGTGTGGTAAACAGTGGTGGAAGAAGTGTTCAGATCCTTTACACACACACACACACACACACACACACACACACACACACACACACACACACACACACACACACACACACACACACACACACACACACACACACACACACACACACACACACCATGGTTTAGTCAGCATAATGTTTGTAGATCAAACAGACCACCCAGCCAGCAAATGGAAACAGTCTTGGAATTTCTTGACTCAAATTATTTTTATATTGTTTTCTTAATATCTTCTCTGCAGACTAAATTAGCAATACAACTCAACAATAACATTGTTTTGGTTCCATTTGAGTTCTCAAATATTTTGTGCCACTATTAAAAAGCTTTATTTTATTTATTTATTCAGCAGTGGAAAAGAATCTTGAAGACGTGTGTTTTAAGGGCTTGTTTGAAAGATGGCGTGTGATATAAGGCATTAAGACATTAAAGAAACACAAGACAACATAAAAAGACACTATAAATAGAACTTAAAAAGAGTAAAACAAAGTATAGGATGACAATAAAATAGAATAAAACAGATTAAACAGGAGAATATAAATAACTTCACATCCACAATTCAGTGCAAGATAGGAATACATAAATAAACAAGGGGCAAAGGTCTCTTAGTGTAGTAAGAGACAATAACATAACATTTGTAACATAACAATAATAAATAATTGATTCATGGTTTAAGTCATTTATAGTACAAGTAATTCTGCTTTCTTCTGTTCTATCATTTTAAATTGAGTGTTGGAGGGTTTTACAGTTGAAGACACAAAATAATGTTAATTCAAGTCATGTAACGGAGTCTGTCTTCTGTGTGCTCGGCTGATTGGTTGATGATTTCCCCGCCGCTCACCCTGCCTTCTCTGTGATTGGTGTGTTTCTGTGCAGGAGCGGCCGGCTGCAGCCTAGCTGAAGATGTCTGATAATGGGGAGGTCGAGGACAAGCCCCCTGCTCCGCCCATGAGGAACACCAGCACCATGATTGGCTCCTGTAACAAGGACCCCCGCCCCCCTCAACCACGGCTCCAAGCCCCTCCCGCCAAACCCAGAGGACAAGAAGAAGAAAGACCGCTCGATCCGCTTCATCCTGACAGGAGGAGGCGATAAGAGTGAGTACTGAGACCTCTGTGGGATTGTGCCAACAATCATGTTGCCCTTGAGCAAAGCACCTTTTACTGACAGAAAGGAGAAGTGTGTGTGGACAAAAATAAAGCCTATTTTGCACATTCATCTTAACCTTTAAATGTTTTGACCGTTGCCTGTGTTGTTGTAAAATAAAGCATCGAAGACGAGCTAGAGTCAGTTTTCTGCAGCTCCAAAAATATTTTACCTGCAGAGAACAATGGCAGCAAAATATCGCACCAAAGCATTCAAATGTACAAATTCACTTTGTACAAGATTATAGACTTTTTTATCTGTTCTTTGAAAGGTATTTGTGGAGTACCTGACATCCAGACAGATAGAATACAAAGTGATTCAGCCACAAAATAACCTTGAAAATCCATCATTTTAGTTTCCTTTGTGGAAATTCAGAATGCTCATATTTTTGCCATTTGTGGCAGAAGAAGACAGAAACCATTCAATCATGTGAGAGTTGTACATGTGGAGACCTCTGTGAGAATGCTAAATACCAAAACCACATCTGCACTAGTGGACCTGTGTTGACCTGTGTTGACCTGTGTTGACCTGTGTTGACCTGTGTTGACCTGGGTTGACCTGGGTTAAACCTGTTGGTTTAATGTGGTATATAGTTCCCAATGTTTGAGATGCACGTGCAGGGCTTTTCTATTCAAGATGGAGATTTGAAATTTCTTTTGAATTGTTGAACTTGTGTGTCTGACATGAATGCCACAAACACACAGCAAATGACTGACATTAAGTAATACTTTCTTACTATTATTTTTGTCCCAGAGTATTTTAGAAAGGCAGCCAATTTGTTTTAAATGTTTCAGAAACTTTAAAAATGTACATTTGAGTAAATATTTTGCCAGCATGAATGAAATTGTTCACAGCAAATTCAAAACTTTAGTATTGACTCTTTTTTATTTAGGGATATTATAAAGGCGATAAAACATGTACCTGAATAGATATGAGTTACTTACAATTCTTCCTTGGCATCGAGGAGCTGTAGTGATCGCGCAGCCATGTTTGGTCTTTGGGGTTCTTCTGGTAACACTTGTTGACTTTGTTTGTACGCTTCCTCGCGTTTCAGAGAATACTGCAACAGGTAACGCGTTGAGCATCACACATCTGTGCGCGTTTGTAGCTGTCGGTGTATTAAAGCCCAGACACACCAAACAGACATCAAAGAACTAGTGGCGACAGAGAAGACTGTTGCGTCGGTTCACGTCGCCTGCGTCTTGGCCAAAAAGTTGCATTTGGACACTTCGCAAAGACTACAGCTAAAAGCAAACTAGCACGTACTTTCTTCACCTGTGTGAGAGGAAATAACTCTTAATAACAGCAGGCAGCGGTAGTCTGTACTCATCAGTAGAAAAAGTAAACTGGAAGACTGTCGACCATTTTCACACAACTCTCACTGAACACTTCATTCACTGTGTCGTGTATCCGTGTGTATGAATGATCTGATGAGATGAAGATGATGAAATTCAAAGAGACTCTGTGTGTGACCTCTTTACTTTAGTTGTTTGTTTGCACAGCCGATCAGAGTGATATATTTTCTCCCCCACCAATTCAACATGCTGAATCGGTGGGGGAGACTGTCTGTTTTAATTCAGAACCAATGAATCAACAGGTGTCCATCCTTTTGTATTAACACATTCTCTCTGTGACTTTCTTCACCTAAATAATCTTCAGAAAGTTTCTGGAGGAACAAACACACGCACATTTTTGTTGACAAACCCACTGTACGCTTCCAAACAAAGGGTCAGATTACCCATGATGCTTTGTGGGAGGCTGGTGGGATCATTAGTCATCCTACCTAGAGGGATCTGCTGTCTGATTCTTAGCGGAGGATCACCTTGCATTGTTTCCAACATATGGTTTCTCCTTTGTTGTCTTCATGTTTCATTTAGGACTTTCTGTTACAGTCAGTTAAATTGCTGACTTGGTACAATTAGCACCTCTGCTCTTTCGCAGCTTTTGGGAGCCAAGTTAAGGATCTAAATAATTTTGTTTATGTGCACTTTTTCAACTCTAAAGGAAACTGAATTATTAGGTAATCCTGCATCCTGAAATATATACATTTATCAAGTATAATCTGGCTTTGTAACAAAACACCTCATCATGTTCTGGACTGTGTTTGGGTTTCCTGAGACAATCAGTTCATCTGGTTCTTTTTGTTTTTTATTCCAGCCTATAAGAAGAAGGAACGCCCAGAGATTTCTCTGCCATCTGATTTTGAACACACCATCCATGTCGGCTTTGATGCTGTTACCGGGGAGTTTACTGTAAGTGTGTGTTGTGTTGTGTGTTTGCTTCCCCTATGTGTAGTCACACTTTAAAGATTTACTGAGAGCAAACGTGGTGTGCTTCTGTGGTGTGTGTTTGTGCGTCTGCTATGTTTACATCACTTTTTAATTGCCGACCAAAGAACTCTTGTTCATTGTTGCGTGCGAGTGTATGAGTATGTATGTGTGTGTCTGAGTGTTTGATACACACACTTGGCAAAACAAACCTTTTTAAATAATCACATTAGACAAAGACGCCTTGTTTAGCTGACTCACTTGAACCTCCTGACCAAGCTCCTTTAGCTGAGAGTTAAACTGTGTGTGTGTGTGTGTGTGTGTGTGTGTGTGTGTGTGTGTGTGTGTGTGTGTGCTCACTGAACTTCCTTTTCTGTAATGTGGGACATTCTTCTCACTCATACACACATGTACATGCTCGAGGTCGACCATTATGGGTTTTTCAATGGCCGAAGCCGATATTCAGAGAGCAGGGCAGCCGTTGACCGATATGTAATGCCGATATATTGTAGTTTGTTTCTGATTCTTTTGCCTCTAATAAAATACAACATGTAATTATAATAACAAATCAAACACAACATTTCTGTACAACAGTAATCAAAAAGCTAAAAAAGAGTTTTAGTGCACGTAACAACGGCATTCATCAGCAAATAGCAGCATCTCCTTGTTTCTGAGAGAAAATGAAAATGTGTAATCCAAAATAAATATAAACAGCTGGTGATTTTATTAAAGAACAATAGAGCAGTATACAGAGACATTCAGTAGATAGATGGATTACATGATGGAGTAACATTAAGGACAGATGAGGCCTGAAAAGAGTGATGGGTTTTTCTTTTCCTTCCGTCGTCACGGAGACCTGCATGGATGAAGCCCAGATAGCTGCTGTGTGCAGAGAGGTAAGAGACATGAGACACCATCACTGTCTGTCTCTCTCTGTCTGAAGGATGAGTTTATCTCACAGTGGTGTTTCTCTACAGCCATTTGTTTAGTGACTGAGAGGAAATTGGTTTTTAATTCTGAAAAAACTTTCTACGTGTGTGTATAATAAAATGAATAAATAAAATAATAATCCCTCTCTGTCTCTCTCCCTCCAGTGTCTCCAGGCTTTGGAGTTCCTCCACTCGAACCAGGTCATCCATCGAGACATTAAGAGCGACAACATCCTGCTGGGCATGGACGGCTCCGTCAAACTCAGTGAGTCCACAGCAGCTGACATCATGTCATATTCAGGATAGAACATTTATTACTTCTTTAAGTATTGTGGTACAAGGCTGCTTGCTTTGTCGTTGGGTAGGATTGTAGCTGCTTGTCTTGGCCAGCAGGGGACGCTCATTCTATTGTGACCAGTATTGACAGTCAACTACCATGAACAGTGTGAAACAAGTTCTCAGCTCTCCTTAGAGACTGCCGCCTGTTTGTGCGTAAGACAAACACTGAATATTAGTAGATGATAAAGAAAGTTATATTTACTGGGATTTACCTGAGCTTTTATATCATCATCATTGTAACAAACAATAAAAAGGAAATCTTTAACTTTTTTCAGGGGGCCAAATATATCTGTTGGAGGGACAGTGTTGGCCCCCAGGTGGTTTACATATTAGGTTGGGTTGCAATATCCTAGAACTTAAATGTTTCTATTTTTAAGTGTTTGCTCCTCAATGTGCTCAAAAAGAGCATGACCCCCAAGCAAAACTTTTTAAATATATCACAGGATTTTACAGATTAATGGTAAATGAAGGTGAATTTCAAACGTTGTAAATACATGGACTCATTTTGTTCTCTCTCCTCCTCCCAGCTGACTTTGGGTTCTGCGCCCAGATCACTCCGGAGCAGAGTAAACGCAGCACCATGGTCGGGACTCCCTATTGGATGGCTCCAGAGGTGGTGACCCGTAAAGCTTACGGCCCCAAAGTGGACATCTGGTCCCTGGGCATCATGGCCATAGAGATGGTGGAGGGGGAGCCGCCGTACCTGAATGAAAATCCACTCAGGGTGAGATTGTGTTCCTTTGATTACTGAAGACTAAAGGAGGGAGTGCCTGTGTTGGGAGAAGATATACAATCTGAAAAACATTGTTACTTTGTCAGAATGATATTTAAAAAAGTAACAGTAAATTCCAACTCAAATGTATTTATTAAATATCTCTTAGATATTAGATATTTCTTTTTTGCATATTTAATTTGAGGGTACAATTACGTATTCTCAACGTCAGATATTTGTTTTAATGAGCGAGTACCGCTGTAACACCGGCTCCGACAGAGAGTGGTGCATTATGGGTTGTTTTTAGCCTTTATGTTGTCAGGAAGCTTCTTCAAGTCAGTTTATAGTGCGACTTTTAAAGTTAGTCAGCTCTAAAAGTGTTGAGCCCACTTTGACCTTTCTTTGTTCTACTCGGGGACAGTGCATATTAATTAACATAATTGTGAATATTACATAATTAGCCAGGAGGGTAGTTTTCGTCTGTAGTTCCCGGCCAGGTGTGAATTTGGTAGCCTGAAATTAGTAAACAGGTTAAAAACAATATTCATAATGTAAAGCATATCAATTATTGTTGGTGTGTTTTTCTGCCACAGAGGAATTTAATCCAGACAAGTGAAAACCAGTCGAAGGTGTCTCTCCAGGCTGTTACCATAGAAACAGACCATGGATCAAAATCCTCTGTCAAGGAGCCATGAAATACCGCTAAACGCAATTTCTTAATGACGAGCTCAAAAAGACAAACAAACTGCCTGAGACCGTTCAGACTGTGTGAGCGTGTGACTGAGCCTGAGCTAGACTTAATATGGGGATTACATCCTTACTAACTTCTCACTGTCATCACATCAGTGGCTCTAACAGAGACCATAATATATCAGTTTATCATTTTATCACCTGGATTTTCTTTACCTGTTGGTCTATTCTGTACACACGACATCTGTTGCACGTCTTCCATCTTTTTTTCGGGAGTTTTTTCTTGTCAGAAGTGAGGGTATAAAAACAAAGGGTGCAGTATTCTGTACAGATTGAAAATATATATAGGATAATGGGCTTTAATATTAACTTTGACTTGACTTATTACAAAACTGATCAAGAGTAACTTGAACAAGAGTTGGAGGCCGAAGGTCTTCCCTTCTAATCTGCCAATATAAAACTAACCAAGTGCCACCAGCGAACAGGACTGGGTATTATATCTCCCGACGGCCCGAAGCGCTTTTATACTACAGGTCAACATTTACGCACATTCAAAAGATGAGATGCACACACACACTCAACCAATCTCATGATCCCCGGCGGAGAAATAACTATAACATTACAAAAGGCTTCGTGCATTCTGCCGTCTCTGTCTTTATAGAGACATTTTAGAGCAAGCGACAACAAAAGAAAGGGCGATGAAATGGCAACATAAAACTCACAAGAGAAAGAGCTCAGGACTCTGTATCTTGGACTTGGAGTGTTTCTTATCTTTGAAAAGTATTTTTCCACAAACAAATGTTGGGAAAAAAGGGAATGGTTTTATAATCAGGGTTGTGTTATATTCAGGTGATTCTGGTACATATTATTATATCAGTGTGTATCTGTAAATACTCACAGTACATATTATTATATCAGTGTGTATCTGTAAATACTCACAGTACATATTATTATATCAGTGTGTATCTGTAAATACTCACAGTACATATTATTATATCAGTGTGTATCTGTAAATACTCACAGTACATATTATTATATCAGTGTGTATCTGTAAATACTCACAGTACATATTATTATATCAGTGTGTATCTGTAAATACTCACAGTACATATTATTATATCAGTGTGTATCTGTAAATACTCACAGTACATATTATTATATCAGTGTGTATCTGTAAATACTCACAGTACATATTATTATATCAGTGTGTATCTGTAAATACTCACAGTACATATTATTATATCAGTGTGTATCTGTAAATACTCACAGTACATATTATTATATCAGTGTGTATCTGTAAATAATCACAGTACATATTATTATATCAGTGTGTATCTGTAAATACTCACAGTACATATTATTATATCAGTGTGTATCTGTAAATACTCACAGTACATATTATTATATCAGTGTGTATCTGTAAATACTCACAGTACATATTATTATATCAGTGTGTATCTGTAAATACTCACAGTACATATTATTATATCAGTGTGTATCTGTAAATACTCACAGTACATATTATTATATCAGTGTGTATCTGTAAATACTCACAGTACATATTATTATATCAGTGTGTATCTGTAAATACTCACAGTACATATTATTATATCAGTGTGTATCTGTAAATACTCACAGTACATATTATTATATCAGTGTGTATCTGTAAATACTCACAGTACATATTATTATATCAGTGTGTATCTGTAAATACTCACAGTACATATTATTATATCAGTGTGTATCTGTAAATACTCACAGTACATTAACAGCACATGACGGCCTCGGTGTAATTTTTGAAACCACCACTGGATGGCACCAAAATATTTCTACACATAGCACAAACATAGTGCAAACACTACACTGCTTCATACAATGTAGACTTACATGTTGCTCACATGTGTGTGTTGCCTAGGCGCTGTATCTCATAGCAACCAACGGGACGCCGGAGCTGCAGAACCCGGAGAAGCTGTCGACGACGTTCAGAGACTTCCTGAACCGATGTCTGGAGATGGACGTAGAGAAGAGAGGCTCGGCTAAAGAGCTACTGCAGGTACAGCAGCTGTGTGTGTGTGTGTGTGTGTGTGTGTGTGTGTGTGTGTGTGTGTGTGTGTGTGTGTGTGTGTGTGTGTGTGTGTGTGTGTGTGTGTGTGTGTGTGTGTGTGTGTGTGTGTGTGTGTGTGTGTGTGTGTGTGTGTGTCGAGTACTTTTATATAACAAAATTGGAAGACAGTCAAACCGAGAATGAGCACTCACAGTTGTTTTGACAAATAAAAATGTAATCCAGTCTCAGTGTTTCTTTGAGGTTCAGCTGTCCACTCACAGACAGACAGACGTGTAGGTGTAGAGAGTAGACGTTCTGAGTAGACGTAGAGAGTTCTGTAACTACCGTGACTCAGCTGAGAGGTAAAACAGGGACTTTATAATGTTTCAGAAGGAGGTCTGTTAAAGAAGTAATTCAATTTAATGGCTCCTTTGTATGACTGTGTATGCATGATAAGAGAGTCCTTGTTTCTGAAGTAATCGTTTTAAGGTTGATTAAATTGTGTGTGTGTGTGTGTGTGTTTGTGTTTCTGTGTGAGCATTAAACTCATTAAAAGTCTAGAGGGACATAATTATTAAAGCATCAAGCTTCAGGCTGCTGTTTGAACAGAAAAACAAAAGTCCAGCTTGGACAAAGAAAATGTGAAAAATGCACGACAAAGATGTAAACATCTTAAAACTGAGTAAAACTAAATGATTCTATAGATTTTTCTTCAAGTGTCACTAAAACTAATATACTTAATTATTATATATTATTATTACCAAAGGCAGTTTGAGGGTAAACAACGTCGAGGGTCATTTTGAGAGGAGACAATCTTAAAGGGAAATGGAGCCTGAATGTAGTCGGTCAGGGTGACAGGCAATGAAAGGATTAACTGAAGAAGGAGGGAGAGCTGCGGTGTGAGACGATGAGGAGATTAAAAGAAGGACTGGGGGAGATGAGGTTTAATCTAGCGTTTGACAAGATAAGGAGGAAAGAGTGAGGGAGAGGGACTGATGGAGAAGAGAGTAGAGTGAATGAGGGTGAAGTGTTTCCTCTGAAATAGTTTTTATATCTTGGTGATTTAGGGTCCATGCTGGAGTTGTGTCTGACTCATAGACCGTATATAAGGTCTGACCAAGTTAGCTCTGTATTTATGTGGGTGGTTTATAATATGCTGTGCTGGAGAAAGTCTTCAGATCCTTAGTACTAATGCCACACTGAGAATATTACACTAAGTATAAGCTTAAAAGTAAAAGTCCTGCTTTCAAAACATTACTTACGTAAAAGTATATAAGTATTATCAGCTAAATGTACTTAAGTAAAAGTATTCATTGTGCAGTAAAATGTTTCGGGCTGTAATTCCATACAGACATCAATCGTGTCAACATGTCCAACTATTCTATCAACAGGATCATCTTTTCTTCTGCACTATTTGTGGATACATTGTAGGCTGGAAACTCATTTTATTTTATTATTTATTTAACAACTACAAACAACATACTGTTGTGGGAGTGCATAAACGACAGCACTGACATTAGAAGGATCAATTCTGATTATTAATCTGCAATGAAACCACAGTTCAGAAATAGTCTGTTAAAGTCCTGCATTTAAAGTTTACCCAGGTTGGTAACTGAACCTTCTTTAATAAACTGTCACTGTTTCCTGACAGTCGTGCATGAGATAGATAATCTGTGAAAAACATCAAGTCAAGGAGTCTGTACTGCAGCGTCAATCACTGCTCGTGAACTTCTGAACAAATATAAATATAAATTCTATTACTGCATTGTCTATTTCTCGCCTCTTTTCAGGAACATATTTTAGTGTACTGTTAAGCTGGGAAATGAGAAATGTTGAGATCCGGCAGCCATGTTGGAAACAGGAGCAAACTTCTAATTTAACAGCTCAACAGTACACTAAAATATGTTTCTGAAAACATTTTGAGCAGAGAAATAGGCGATACAGTAACAGAATCTTGATTCAGGCTGGCCTAGCTGCTTTAAAGGGGACAGCCACTGCTTTAAGTGTTCTCCACCGAGGGTTTCTGAGTTCCACCTTGTGATGAACTGCAGAGGCAGACGAGCGAGAGAGGAATAAGATTTCATCAGCAATATTTTTAAAGGGGCACGACAGCAATTTAGTACTGCGCTTCCTCAAAGTTAGAGGACAAGATACAGATTTAAAAAACAGAAATATTAGAATTGAAGCAGCAGAGGCCTAAACATTCAGACTTTTAGTGCCTACTGTAAGTCAAGATCTTAAAACACTGGATCCTACATTTCCCATAATACATTCAACAGCATCTTTCATCAGTCTTGTACCGTAAATCTGGACTTTTTCAACCCCACACCGCAAGTTTGTAATGCAGGATTTCTGTTCAAACCTTTAAGTCTTACAGAAAGTTATTTGAATCCAAAGGCAGTAATAATAAGGATAAATAAGTTGGCATGAGGAGAGCGAGTTAACATTAGCTCTTAGTTTTTAGTTGTTAGCAGCCTGTGGGCAGCACAGTCCTGCTGGCTGAATAATGGAGCTAACAGCTAACATTGAGTTCCATTATGATGCGTTCAATCTCTATTCAGTAAAAATGATAGTAAATAATAACGTTATCATGATGTGTTTTAAAAGTAATTAAAAATGTAGTTTTTGGCTCTAAACTTGAATAAATACAGTTGTTGAAGGAGAAGGTTTCACAGCAATGTAAACTAAATATTAGAGAAGGAATTATGACCTGTTTAACTTGTCCACTTCCAGGTTGAGAAGAGTATTAAATACTTGAACAATCTTCTTTTAAGGTACATTTTGAACAGATAAAAAAATGTGTGAATAATTTGCTATTTAACTAGGAGCAATCATGCAAATAATCGTGATTAAACATTTGAATCAATTGACAGCCCTCATATTTTTACACACTCTCACACACATACACATGCAGTGAAAGGGGGAACTGTGTGTGAAGAAGAATAAAGAAAAGAAAAAACTATATGCTGAGTTGCAGAACATCATGACTAAACCACCGACATTATAAATACTATTTAAATTGTGTTAGTGTTCTTTAGTTTTGCAACATTTACCTGCTCTGGACTAAAGAAAGGTCACGATACACACATGAGGGCAGCGATTTATTTACTTTAATTTATACATACTTTACCTGAATGATGAAACTAATATAATGTTTCTCTCTTTTCTCCACCTTGAACCTTCCCCTCCCTCCCTTGTTCCTTCTCCCTCTCTTCCTTTCCTTCCCTGTTCCCCCCCCCCCCCCCCCCCCTCCTTGTCCTTTCCCATCCTCTCTTTTTTTTTTTCCCTTCCTCTCTTTCAGCATCAGTTTCTGAAAATGGCGAAGCCCCTCTCCAGTCTGACTCCTCTCATTGTGGCTGCGAAGGAGGCGGCCAAGAACAACCGCTAGCTAGCCTTGCACTCATTATTCTGTCTGTCCCCCTCCCCCCTCTTCTCCCTCTCTTCCTCTCTCTTTCTTCTTTTTTCTTTTCTTTTTGGTAGACGGGAAGGCGGCGATAGCTGCCGTCTGGGTTGAATGACTACAGTCTCTCCCTCCCTTCTTTTTGTCTTTTGTAACCTGCACCTGACTGCTCCTTCACTCATGATCTTTAACCCCAAGCTTGAACTCCCTAATACCCCCTCCCCCCTGACAGGGAGAAAGAAGGGTAGTTTCTTCTGGACTCGATCACGAAGACAGGGGGCTAACTAAATGACATCATCTGTGACCAAGTAATGTCATCGCAGACATCATCGCCCCCTCAGCTGGTACGAACAACACAATATTGGAAAGAGAGTTTCAACAGAGCCCAAAGACTCATGGGAGTTTTTTATTTTATTTTTTACGTTTGTTTGTTTGTTTTCTTACGTGTGTGCGTTTGTGCGTGTGTATGCGTTAGCTAAGGGCCTAGCTTCCTGTCATGCGTTTATGGGTTTCAGTCAGACTTATTTCATTTTCTTGTATCTAAAAGTGCATTTGTTGATTTTCATCTCATCACTCTTTTTTTAAAATCAACATTTTTGTGTGTTGTGTGTGTTTGACTGTGTGTATTTTTTTTCACAGGGGGATGTTGGAATATTGATTTAAGTTGATTGTAACGTTACCTTCTGTAGTTTTTGACAGGGAGCAGGTGACGTTTGGTACTTTGTCTTGTCTGCATTGTGAGCTGTGAGTTAGAGAATATTCATATTGATTATAATAAGGAAAGGCTGGCGGACCCAGAGCCATCGATGGAAGGAGGTTGGACAGTTTGGAGGTTTTTCCCTGTAAAAAAACAGACATTTTGTCTTCACAACATTTTCTTTTGCTCTTTTTACTTTTATTAGGTTTTGTAAATCAATCACAGTTGCTGATATTGGACCAGTGTTTCCCATTGTACGGGTACCTGCAGGGCTCAAAATCATACTCAGGTTTTTTGCTTTTTAAACTTCCTTACTGCTGTCAGAGAAGCTGGATCCTGATGGAAATATAAGCAGCTGTTTTTTGTTTGTTTGTTTAACATTAATAAGTATTACTCCAGCGATGTAGTATTGCACTCCTACTAAATCTTTTGACTCAAGATAGACAAAAGATCAAAATCCATGTAGCCAGACATATCGAACCTTCTGTTTTATTCTTATTTCACTGTTCTTAGTTGAATGTTTTCTTATCAGAGCTGTATTGTGTTACAATCACATGACACTGACACAAATAAATTAAGTCTTCTCCAGAAGATTTATTGTCACATCCTTGTCTTGAAATGACGGATGCAGACAGCAGTTAATGAGCTTTAGCTCCAAACAACACTCATATTCTCCCTTTTAAAGCTAATAAGGTGTCAAAAAGCTCAAAGAGAAGCATATCAGATTTTCTTCCTGCACTATTCTTAAATCAGGTCAGCATCGCCTTCAGAAACATATCTAAATGCAATGAAAGAGGAGCTGTTTACCCATAATTCACTCTGGCAACCTCGCTCCATCTGCGGCTCTGGGACTTCTCTGTCTGCAGGCTCGAGGGAGAGAATGTGCATGTCAACAACCTTTTTTTATACGGTACATTCAACATAGAGAAGAAAAATAATAAATGAGTTTTGTCAATGCTGAAAGAGTGGCGATACATGAAGGACACTTGTGTATGTAGGAAAGATCGTATCTTAATCCTAAAGAAGAATGACACAATAAATGCTACGAGTACAATTCTGTAGTTTTCTGCCTGGTGGACTGTTTGGATCCCAGGAACCCTCTGGACATAAGGTGTATATTTTACATGCAAAAAATGAGAGAAAAACAATCTGTTTCTGCCTTTGTTTACAGACTCACTGTTTTTTTTAAATAATTGATCAATGTCTGAAAATGACTTTTTGATTTGGATACCAACGTTTGAGTATTTGTTTTGGATTTTTTTATCCTGCTGATTAAAGGTCAAAATGTTCAAATCTTGGCTGCAAGAGCCGAAGTTTCCACCAACAGCCAGGGTCCTTCGCTCTGCATTCGAGCGTCAGATTAAAAAACATTTCCAAAACATCTATTCAAAACTATCACTTTGATTTCTGCTGTTAGTTGTTTTTAGTGTTTTCTTTTATGTAGTATTAAAGTACCCCTGGCCTTAATCTGTTTCAAAGGTGCAAGACTACTTTAGTGCCGATCTGATGGCAACATTTTGAGGCAACAGGGAATGTTGTTGCTGCAACAAACAATAATTTGGAGTATTGATTGATCTGCTCATTACTCTCTTTATTAATGGATTTGTGAAATAGCAAAAAATATTGAAAACATGTTCATCACAATTTGATGAAGGTGATGTCTTCATGTCCTGTTTTGTGCTACCAACACCCCAAAAACATACTCCGTTTATAATAATATTAAATATTAAAAGCAGAATGATTGGCATGCTTTCTTAAAAAGGTAAACGAAAAAACAAAATATTTGCAGATAAGTTTCGTCACTGCAACAGGGAGAGGCGTCGCCCACAGATTCATGATCGTCATTGTGCTCACAGATTTGAACTCTGAACAACCGGTGGGAACAATGACTGCTGAAGTGTCTTTGAGCGAGACACTGAAGCACACAGCTGTACACTCTGGCTGCAGTAAAGAGGATCAATGCTGTTTAAACTGCCTGAAACTGTTGCCACTGTGTGTTTGTGTGTCCTGGTCTGAACCCCCAGCACAAAGCTGGACTTAAAGGATTTTGCTGTCAATAAACAAAAATGAAAAGTAACACTAAACATTCAGAGTATCCTATGACACCTGTCAGGGAAAAACACACAATTTTGAAAACAATACATAGTCCATCTACCAAGATGTGTGCTGACCAAACCGTATGTGGATGAATTATCTTGTACCAGATGAGCTTCACAATGTTATTTTGGATAAATTGTTTGTTAAATAAGGAACCGCTTCAAGTAGTCTAAACCTTTTAAGGTAACGTCATAGAACAATCTTATAACACAAGATTAATTCCATTAATGTTAATATAAAACACAATCAATTTCTTAACTGTGTAAATCCAGTAGCTTTCTGTTTGTGACCGTTTGTAAAGGGTGGAGAGGAGATATTCTAAATACCCCAGAATTTCAGGGTAGAGGCCGATCCCTGATTAGCCTTCACGTGAGTGTGAATAGCATTCTGAGTTTCAGCAATCGTTAGTTGAACAGGCTGTTTGTTGTAGAGGGTAGTTTGGCCGACATACACCAGACTGCAGGGACAGCTCATAGTGAATAACAGACTGGGTTTGGAACTTCTTCTCTCAGGGTGTCGCTCTTCTGTTGGAGGGCATGTCTGGGTCCGGGACTCCTGATCTGTCCATGATCATCCTTTGTGACCATTTATTCTTACCTGCCTGACGACCATCACATTCAGCCTCTAGAGGAAACAAACAGACTGCTACTGACATGGTGGTGTGTCAGAAGTACTGCTGGAGCTCAGAACAAGTTTAGTACTGTGAATTACTTTGGTACAAAATAATAATTTTATTGTATGAAGTGACCATCAATATGCAGAACACGGTTCTCTTGGCAGCTTCAAGGGGGGTTCAGACTTGGTACAGTCCAAGTTCTAAAAGGGGGACTTGGTTCAGTCCAGGATGAGACGGTCACATGAAGTCTTCACTCCCCTGTGTACCAGAGCCATAATTTATCTGTTTATAAGTCATTTTGATGATTTGAAACAACTATGAAAAATGAAAAAAATAAAACTGTACAAAACTGAAAATGTGGTCTGCTGTTTTTACTTTCTTTTTTGCAGTTTAAGAAATACTTTCCTGAGAAGCCTAGTACTGGACTTACATTCATCAGGTGGACACAAACACGACTTCAAATGAGTGCTAATATGTCTCCATATCGAACTGCTGAATGTGTAAATAAGCAACTGTTTGCTAACAAGACGGGTGGAGGAAGTGTTTTACTTAATTAAAAGTGGACTACTAAGACCACACTGAAAATACTCTTGCAATTAAAAGTCCTGCATTGAAAAGGTTAAAAGTATGTACTGTAATCACTAAAATGTAGTTAAAGTATTAAAACTATAATGTGACTGTTTTACTATTATATATTATATCGTTAAATTTGTATTTCTGATGCTATAATGTAAAAGCAGGATTTTACTCTTGTAGTTGGAGGTGGAGCTCATTTTGAACTTTTAACTGGATTAATCTGCTGATTATTTTCTCCATTAATCGACTTATTGTTTGTTTGGCAAAAACAGTGAAAATAGTGAGAAATGCCGTCACAATTACTCCGAGCCCAAAGTGACACTTTCACAATGTTTGTTTAGTCCGACCAACAGTACAAACCTCAACGTTACACAATATATTTATTAAATGAAAGAGCTGCAGTTTTGTGCAGGAATATCTCAAGTATTGAGGAGGGAATGTCCAAAAGTTCACAGTATGAAGTATTAAGAAGATGTGAAATGTTCAGGATAGTTCAAAAGATGTGTGTTAATGTAACGCAACACACAATATTCTGTCTGTATGTTGTGCAAATTCAGTGTTTTATTCTCCCTGATGCTTGGCCATTGATCTGTTAGTTGTTGTTTTAACAGCTAATGCAGGACGAAGCTGTTTAGCAGAGAGGGAAGGCTCTGTGTATATTTTCAATAACAGTATAAACTGTAAAAATAACAATTTCATTTATATGTATTCACATAAATGAAAGAATCCTGAGATATAGGCCAACTATATTTGAACAAAAATAAAAACGTTTGGTGACTCCTTGTGACCCCCAGGTTGGGAACCAATAGTTTCTTCTTTAAGAGCTTTAGTCCTAAATGTGTCCTTTTGTACAGAGCAGAGCATTGTTAGCCAAGTGGACTGAACGACCACTGTTAAATAATAACAGTGTATTTGTAACTTTATTTTCTAATGCTTCTGAAGCCTTCCTGTAAGTCACTTATATAAAAGACTGTTCTTTGTGTGAGTCTGGGGCAGAAAAGAGCTTAAAGTCCATCTGGCTGTGACGGCCGCCTGCAGCCTCCCTCCTGCGTCCGTCTGCCTGTGAAATCCTACCTACTTCGTTTTCTTTCTCCTTGTAATTAAAAGTGCTGAATACTGATTGCCTTCCTAAGCACCGCTTTTAATCTGCAGGCTAATATGGAATGAGTTTTGTGGTGGAGGCGAGGATCTACTACAGCTATGTGTAAAGCCCCAGCGGCCCTGCAGTGGGTTCAGTGCTCAGGGGCAGAGACACCTTTGAATCGGGGGACATTTGTAAAATAAGTGTGAATGTATTTCACTCTCACCTTTTTCATATCCTCATTCTGGCTTCTTTTATCTTCAGATCCCTTTTTCACACCTCCATCCCTTCATATCTTTAGCCAGATGCTTTCAGTTATATTAGGTGATATTTTCCTAATAATAAATGTCAAATTCACAATCTAATTCAAACTATATGTAGCAATCATGCCACACTGACCTCACCCATCCTCTCTTTCTCCCATCTCTACGTGGACAGTAAAGTGGACCGGCTGTTTGTGGAAGTAATCCTCCTTAAATCCTTCACACACACACACACACACACACACACACACACACACACACACACACACACACACACACACACACACACACACACACACACACAAACCCTGTGTTCTGAAGCATAACATGTGCTCTGGTTAATTTGACATAAAATATATAAATATAATGTAATATTTGAAATTAGGGGTCTAACAATTGATTTGTTGCATCACTCATCTTCTTAAATGAACACATTAATTTGACTTCTTTGAAAATTAAAACTCTCAAAATGGGTAATTTTACTGGTAAAAGTTAGTTAGTCTGAAAATTGTTTTGTGCTTCACCACACAGTGTTAACAACAATACAAGGCACTTGACAATAGAGAACAAAGATGAGGATGAATGCTCCTAACATGGTATCAACATTTATACTTTATACATTATGTATTTTAAATCATGTTGTTTGTTAAGTGAAATGTTATAAAATAGGAGAAGAGCTTGACTGAGGGTGCAATGTGTAAGATGTGCCAGAATTTCAACCTAAAACATTAAAAAAAGTAACTAACATAATCAACAGAATGTGAAGAGGTAACAGTGTTGACATTATGCTAAAAAAAACTGAGAACATTCTTGATAAATTGAAGTTAATGGGGGCCGTCTTTAAAAACAGCAAAACATCCATTTATAAACTTGTGCAGTATAATTCCAGTCTCATTTATCCGGTCTCATGCTCACGACTTCCCAAACACATACATCTTTACTAAAACCTTACCATTTAAAACATTCAACAGTCTCGTGCGTGCACATTTTTCATAAAATATGATATGTCTGGCTCAAATTGAGCATGGAGGTACTGTGCATCCTTTCTGGCCACCATTTTTGTTTGGATTAAGAAATATAGCTCAGTCTCTATGGCAACAGTCTCCTGTTACCATGGAGACTGAGCTCTTGTTAACCAACTCTAATTGTCCTGCAGGGACAGAAACAGTGACGCAGGATTTCTGCTCTGTTTCTTTTTCATGATAAAAACTCACCTGCTTTCTTTCTTTCTTTCTTTCTTTCTTTCTTTCGTTCTTTCTTTCTTTCTTTCTTTCTTTCTTTCTTTCTTTCTTTCTTTCTTTCTTTCTTTCGTTCTTTCTTTCTTTCTTTCTTTCTTTCTTTCTTTCTTTCTTTCTTTCTTTCTTTCTTTCTTTCTTTCTTTCTGATTGTCGCTGTTCACATCTTTTCATCATTCATTCTGTCTTTGCTCTTCTTTTCTCTACACATGGACACATGCATTTTACTCTGCCGGTGTAGTGTGGTGAGTGATGAGGTTTGTTTCTGCTGAGGAAGCAGAGAGAGGAGGAGCAAAAGAGTTTGACGCATCAATAACAAGGACAAACAACCACCGAGGGTAAAAGTCAAGTGAAAACAAGGAAGAGAGAAAGAAGTGTAAAATGACATGGGAGACGTGTGAAATTAGAGGGAGAGGAGGGCTGGAGAAAAAACAGGAAGGTTCAGAAAGGATGGAGAAAGAGAGAGTTTTTTAAAAAGTGACAAGAGGGAGGAAAGAAGTATTTAAAAAAATGTTGACAGTAAAGCTCGGATCGACAGTAGGACAAGAAAAAACAAGCTAGCTTCAGCTTTTTCACGCTATTTAGCCTAAAGAAAAAGAACTAGCCCGGGTTACCATTTATCATTATCAATAGAAATAAATAAATAATTATCATACCTCATATTATCATGAGTTTTAATGTGTGCCAGTAGTATACTGCCAAACAAAATCATAATTTTTTCAGTGATAACTTTGCTCTTATTATTACCACCTCTAATCCATCCAATAGTGGTGGAGATATTTCAGTATGCACTAAAGTGGTGGATCCAAAAGTCACGTTGTAGCTTAAAGACGTCCAACACAATGCTTACTATGATGATCACTAAAGACTTCACACATGTATGATGTGCTGCTACACTGTGACGGTGTTCATGTTATTGTGTCTACACCAAAGTTTTAATCCAAAGAATCGATTTTAATTAGGCTACCAACAATAGCTTGCTACTGTCAGTTTCTTATATTGAGGAAACGTTTGGTCTTCTGCAATAATAAAAGTAAGAATACATTTTATTTGTGTAGCAAATGTAAAAATGTACTCAGAGGCACTTTCCATGGTAAGAACAGCAGCAGAGACAGTACAAGCAATTACAGTATAAAAACTATTTTATTACATTAATTACATAAAATGAATGAAGGGCAGGGGGGGTCACAGATTCAAAGGTTTTGAGTGCAGTTTTGAAAGAGTGACAGTGTCTGAGGTGTTGGGGAGAGAGCTCCTGAGGGAGGGGAGGAATGGAGAAGGCCCTGTCCTGACTGGGTGAGAGGTATGGGGGTTGTAAGGTAAGGTAAGGTCAGTAAGGTAGGAGGGGGCTAAGTTATGGAGGGCTTTGTAATGGATTTGATGAAGACGTGGCTAAGCTGCTTTTGTAATGTGGTTGACGTGTTGTTTGGAGGATTTGATCAAAGATGACCCCAACGTTATGGATGTGTGTGGAAGCAGGAACAGTGGAGCCATCAATGCAGAGGGAGAAGTCGTGGCAGGATGTGTTGAGTGATTTGGGGCAGATGATGAGGATTCCAGATTTGTAACTGTTGAGCTTGAGGAAGTTAGCTTGCATCCCAGATTTTATATCTATGAGGCAGTTTGTGAGGGTGGAGTAAGTAGTGGCAGTAATGGATTTGGTGGAGATTTAGAGCTGGATGTAGGTGGTGTGTAACAGTGGAAATAAAGGCCATGGTGGCATATGATGTGAAGAAGGGGAAGCTTGTCGAGGATGAAGAGGAGGGGACCAAGCATCGAACCTTGGGGGACACCTTAAGAGACCGGGGCTGTGTTAGAGTTGGATTTATTGATACTGATGAACTGGTGGTGGTCGGAGAGGTATGAGTTGAACCAGGAGAGTGCAGTGCCAGTGTTACGGAGGGAGGACTGGAGGGAGGTGAGGAGTGATTGATCGTTTTTGATACATTTGCATTTACATTTGAAAGAATCTTCCACAAGTTGTTGACACCAATTTCGGAAGGATACTTTTTGCCATACAGTGTATCCCTGAAGAACAGGGAACATTAGTTCAGAGCCACACACATCTATGTGTGGTATTGCCTCCAGACTTTGAATTTAAACCTTAAATTAGAGTCTTTTCTTTTGGGGGTTTACTTTATTGTATTTGTATTTTGTATTGTTTTATTATAAAATCTTAAACGCAAAACTACATCCTGACTTCTCAGGGGAGAGAAAGTCTGAAGAAAGAGAGAACAGGAAAGGTTAGACTCAACAGTAGGTGGTGATTGATTACCATGTTCTCCTGTGTGTGTGTGTGTGTGTGTGTGTGTGTGTATGTGTGTGTGTGTGTGTGTGTGTGTGTGTGTGTGTGTGTGTGTGTGTGTGTGTGTGTGTGTGTGTGTGTTGATTGATATGTTCCTTGGTGTTGCAGTGGATTCCCCCCCCCCCCTTTTTGTGCTCACAATTACATAACAGCCTCCACTGCAGAGGGAGAGCACTGCAGAGGACTCCTCCTGACACACACACACATGCACGCACACACTCACGCACGCACGCACACACGCACGCACGCACGCACGCACACGCACACACGCACACGCACACACACACACACACACACACACACACACACACACTGGTAAACATTTCTAATGTGTATGTGTTTACATTTTAATTATTTATTTGGTTGTTACAAAGACAACACAAGCAATCAGAGGATAAACAATAAATTCCTTCTTTTTTATTCTTCTTCTTATTCCTTCTTATTTTCATATTACTGGGTATCTTATTGGTTATGGTAACAATTGACTCGCCAGTTGGCAACATTACCAGGCCAACAACCTCCGACACAGCTTTGCATTGCAGAAAATCTCAATTTTAAGAAGTAATTTACCAAAGGGAGATTGGGTAACAATTTAAACATTCAATTTCCCTGTCACTTCCAGAAGTGGAACATAAGGGTATAAACATTGATTTTGAGTATCCCCTCCAGGGTATAAGCCATATAAATTACTCTCCTTTGAATAATAATATGTTGTTGTTTTTCACAGAAAAGTTAAATAAACTACTAGAATTAATGCTCCTCATGCGGCCAGCTGGATCCTAATGGACTGTTCGATCGCTCTGCATGACTGCGAGAGAGGGAGGTGAGGAAAGAGGAGGACATGGCTTTAACAGGGAAGAAGGTTGGGGAGTGTGCATAGAATATTAAACATGAGGATACAAAGTATATTCTATTTGAATCTATGGATGAAAGAGATGCAGGCGAGTGGGGAGGCACTGAGAGATGGAGAGTTTCCACAGCCTCTTCCTCCTCCTCGTACAGAACAAACAGAACAAAGTGTTGTTTCATATGAATGGGTCGAGAGAGAAATGTCGTTTGATAGAGCACAATGTTACGACCACTACATGATGAATCATTGTAATCCACCATCATTCCAGAAGACATGCAATTTTGTATCTACCCTACAAATATTGTATTGCCACAGAGCGACCCAAGTCCAGTAAAATATTCCCCATCTCGTTTAACATTCTAGCGTGCATGTATTCCAGAGGCTGATGTGAATGTGATTCGTTTTGCGGGTATAATCCAAAGTATTGGACAAAATCAAATTTTTGGACCTGATGAAAAATCAGAGGATCACTAAAGTCTTTAGGGTTCATCCTCTGGACACCATTGATATCTGTTCAACATGTTATAGAAATCATTACAAAAGCTTAAAGTGATGGGCAGACCAACATTGACATCCCTAGAGCCACACTCATAACATCATTTAAAAAGTTCAATACAATGCTTATCCCCAACCACAAACATGACCGTAATATTTACTCTGCAAATGATATGATTTGTTTGTTGCACTGGCTTCCATTAGACTGTGATGTTATTTTGTCCACACTGAAATCTTTAACCAAAGAATCAATTTTAATTAAGCTGCCAACAGAATGACAAACAAAGGTGCCTGTCAAAATAGCTGTCAGTTTCTTATATTAGGGAAACCTAAGACTCAGGTGTTGAGACTCTCGTACAAAAGGATTTTTAAAAAAAATTACGCAACCCTTCAGTGTGTGTGTGTGTGTGTGTGTGTGTGTGTGTGTGTGTGTGTGTGTGTGTGTGTGTGTGTGTGTGTGTGTGCCAACCTGCCCACTGGCTTTGAAGAGCTTCAATGGCATTTTTTATAGATTATTTTTTTAAACAGTGCTTGTGTAAACTGATTTTTTCCTGAGAGAGAAAGAGAAAAAAACCCTGTTTACAAAAATACCCATCATGTACTCGGATCAGTCTTTATCTTAAGCCAGGTGAACAGAACAGAGGAGGTTGTTGGCAAAACGATAACGTGACATTTCGCTAAGCAGCACAGTCTAACAGCCTGATTGTAGACTGGCATTCTTGTTCTTAATCTGTTAGTTTTTTTATTGAGGATTTATTTGTAATTGCATTAAGGTAAGGTAAGGTGCTTATTTTAGGGGGAGTTATTAAGATGAGTCAAAGAAAGGCTTCAGCCTCTGGACTGCTGTGTGGTTTCCCACACTTTCACAGTGCTAAGCGCTCAATGCCAATTGCTTTTGTAACTAAAATGGAAGAATATATACTCTTTGGCGCACAAATAAACCCATGGTATGTGTAGAATTTTCAAAATATTAAAATAGAAGCAAATTTATGTGAAATGGACGAATTCAAATGATTAGATGTTGCTTATGATCCGTGGTGTATGTAACAAGTACATAATATACTCAAGTACTTAAGTACAAATTCAAGGTACTTGTACTGTGTTATATCATCGCCTGAACTCTGCGGGGGTCACAGGTTGGGATGTAAAGATGTAGCAGTGTGTGTCCATCATCTCTTACTGTTTGCTCAGTGAACATGTTCTTTACCGGCTATCATCACTCATGCACTGTAATAAAGCTGTTTCCTGTGTGTGTACGTGCGTGTGAAGCGTTCCTTCTGGAAAGGCTGCCGTTGTAATGTTTCTGTTACCGCGGCAACACATGCGCCTTATTGACCAGATTCAACGCATTATGATTAAAGGTGCACCGAGTTGCTATGGCAACACTGCGTAGGAGTTGCATAAGAGAGAGAGGAGACCCCAGTGACTCAGTGTGTGTGTGTGTGTGTGTGTGCGTGTGCCTGTGCGTGTGCGTGTGCGTGTGCCTGTGCGTGTGCGTGTGCGTGTGTGTGTGTGTATTACAGATTGAAGCTTTTGACTTGAAACTAAAGGAGGTTTTTATTGTTCTGTAATTGTTCTCTCTTGAGGAACACTCTTTTAATCATTATTCAACCAGGGAGATTTCACACAAAGAGTGTTCAGTTTTCTAACATCGCCTGCTTCACATTCATAGTTAGTCACATTCACACCTGGGAGCTGCCCAGTTTAACCAGACTGCTGCCAGGGGTGGAAGCAGTAGTCGGATCCTTTACTTCAGTAAAAGTGCTAATACCACCCTGTGAAAATACTCCACTACAAGAAAAAGTCCTGCACTCAAAACATTACTTAAGTAAAAGTACGTAAGTATTATAAGCAAAATGTACTTAAAGTATGAAAAGTTAAAGTAGTTATTATGCAGTAAAATGTTCCCAGTGTTTTATTATTATATATGATGTTTCTGGATTAATATTGCTGCTGTATTAATGTGTATATATTTCCTGCTGTAAATGTTTAAGGTTGTGCTCATTATTTATATCCTGTTGGTAGTTTAATCTACACAAAGCATCATATTCTATAAGATCATCATGTTTGTAGCGTCTCTGTCCTGTGAGAACCACGTGTCTTTAATAAGTCATGAGCTCAATAAAACAGCCTGTTTTCAGCTTTATGACAATTGGGGTTGTACCGGTATTGCTATATACTGTGTACATTTGCTTATCTACCTTATTAAAAAACTTGACATAAGTGAGTGTGTGTGAGTTAAAAAGGTACAGACAGGAGTCGTCTTGCGGCGCTGTTGTGCAAATAGAGTATATTTTCGTTTTTAGTAATAATAGGACATTATTGTAAAAGCTCATAGCTGAGGTTATTTTTCATTTAAGAGTTAATTTAACATGCTATAGTGCTGCGAACATGTACACTAACATGCTTTAGTTAAATAACATGTTATACTTACATGCTGTTTTGTTTTATCAGGTTTTTAATTCTGTTCTCATTCCTTTAAGGGTCATTGTTAATGAGCATATTCAATATTCATATTCTTCCTGGTTATTCCTTAATCAGGAACACATTTCATATGTGTTTATAAAGGTTTTTTTTTGCAGCAACTTTTTTTTCTCTCTCTCTATAGATTAAATATGATCAGATGATTGTTTTAGGTCCACATTAAGAACGGCCTTATATAGACTGGACCTGGACTGTGGACACTGAGAGACAAATACTTTTTAAACCCTGTTAGATTTTTGAACACAAGTTGTGTATTTGTGCAAACAGAAAAGGTGGAATCAGAAGCCAACAAATAAATTAAATAAACACATCTTCATTGAAAATAATTATAAATTTAAAATACAATAACATATGAACATTTATAAGAACAAAAAAGAAAACCCATTGTCAGGGAATTCAATTGTAACATTACACAAATAACTATTAAGGATCATGCCGAAGATCATGAAAAGAGGTACAGATATAAATTGCGTAAGTGATTTCAGTTAATAATCTTATAGTTTGCAGGTTTTTTAAATGTACACTTTAACTGAAGAGTTAGAAAGTGAGTAAACTTAGTTTTCTATTTCTCCATTTCGTTTTTATTTGTAGAGAATTTACCAAAATTAAGAAGACAATACATTCTTAGCTATTGCATTGTTTCCAAAATAAATGTTAAATGTCACTGTTACACAGTGTGGCCGTTCTTTTCCAGATGTAAAGTTTTGGACATCATTTTAACATATGTTTTTATACATATTTTTAATTGAAAAAGTGGCACTTTTTTACCCAACTTTATTTGGTTCATTCTTTCAAAACCATTAAGGATAAATAAGAAAAAAAGGGGGTACACAAATACTTGAACTAAAACCATCTTCCTGATTTGTTTTTCCATGTAGTCCTTCAAAGTAATTATCATCTCAGTTTTGAACAGGAGTGGAAGAAGTGTTCAGATCTTTTATATGAGAAATATACCACTGCATTCAAGATCTTTAAAAAATATTAGCATCAAAACATATACTATCAAAAGCACTAAATATGCAGAAAATTAATTACATTATCAGATTTGAATTATTGACACATTCATGTGTTCATCACTTCAATGTTGCAGCTGGTAAAGGTGGAGCTAATTTGAACTAATCTACAGTATATACTGCTGGGTAGTTTAAGGAAGTAGGAAGTAGCATAAAATGGAAATACTCAAGTGGAGGACAAGTATCTCAATATTGTACTTAAGTACAGCACTTGACTGTGTATGTAGTCACCATTTTCACCTGTGGTTTTTGAACTACATTTTGACTGTTTCTTTTACTCTTTTTTACTCTTTATAATTGTGAAACTTTGATATTATGATTAGCTTTACACAATATATAATCACTCTTTCTATTCCCAAAAGTTACTGAATGGTAAAATATAAAAAACAATTCTAGTTCACATCATTGCAAAAAAAAAAAAAAATGTGTTTTCAATATCTAAGACTTTGGAGAAATATAGATTTGTTGGATAGCCTATATATTGCGTACAATGTTGATGTGTACTTCTTTAATCATATCAGTAATACAGAATTTACATGGTAATAGCCATGCCCTCTACCTACAAAAATGTCCCAAAAAACCTTTCCTCCAGGAGCAGCCTAACACTCCTTCTTTAATATAATGCATTACGTCTTTATTGTAGCATTCAGCACTCATAATGTCAATGCCATGTATCTCTAAAAGGAGTTCTATCCTCAGTGCTTTTTAAAATTGCAAAATGACTTATCATTAGATGGCATAAGACCATTTTGACAGCGAGGGAGAGACAGGGAGCGCGCCGTGGTGACGTAAGCAACAGGTGAGTTGGAGCCCATCGCAGACGACTCGTGCCTGCAGTTCTCCTCCTCCCCTCAGCCAGCCGGGAGCGCGTGCTGGTACTGTACATCCCTATGTCCTCACTCACACATGCAGCAACAAACAGAGCTCGAGAGGCTGCACTCACTGCTGCACGAGACTACACTGCAGCATACACGGCTCGTGCCTCAAAACGTAACGGTCAGAAAAGAACGACAGATATAAAGAGAGACGGAGTGAACGGGCAGTCCGGCAGCAAACAAACATCCTTTAGGTAAGAACATGTCCATTTCTTTCTTACATGATGAGATTGTGTATTTGAACGACCTTTACGTGGCATACTGTAAATATGAGTTCGCGTTGAATGGACTGAATGAATGTGTATTCGTTTTAATGTGAAAGTCAGTCAACGTCTAAGTAGCAGATCATGTAGCCTAGCTCCAGGGTAAAGCCAGCGGAGCGATATTGCGCTGGTAAAGGACAATACAGAATACTGTGTTTTCTTTTCCTCACTGGTAGGTTAAATGTCCTTTACATTCTTCTTCTTTTTATCCTTTTAGTCATCTGGCTGTTTCATTGAAATATTGTCAACATCAGGTGCCGTCAGTGTCTCTTAGAGTCTCAACTTGTGGTATTATGTAGTTTATGTCTTTACGCAGGCAGCTAACGTGTTTGTTCCTCAAACTACTGGGAAGTGACAAGTTTGACATTACAAATGAGTGAAATGTTAATAAAAAGACTGGTCATAAGTTTTCGAGTTCGATTATAGTTATCGTCAATATTATTGCGCTTTCAGACTAATTCATGAGGACTGCAGTCGCAAAACATGTATTTCTTTATTACTTAGGTTTTCAAGTATTTCGTCTGTTATCATTACAGCCGCTGTTTGGTATTTTAAGTCTTTCTCTTCAGTTTATAAACAACGACAGAGGCTGCAGTCGTGTCTCAGCAGTTAATGTTGTCACATATGTTAAATGTTCTGTCACTTCAGCTCGAACAGCATTTCTTCTGCAGATGGTTGATTTATAGTGACGTTGTGATTGATTGTGTTTTCTGCGGCTGTTCGACTGAGCAGTGAATCACGTTTCTCACACACAGCCTTATTGTTATCCCATAGATCAATACACAACTACACGAAATCTCAACATTTATTCAACAAGGATCGTTTGTAGTTCGAGTCACGTGGCAGAACATAAGATATATTTATCACCCAGCCAAGGTCAGTTCATAGACCTACAGCTGTGTGAGAAATAATGGGTGGGAATGACAAGGTATGCTCTTGCTTGTATCATCACCACAGGGAGCAGAGATCAAGTGACAAATTGTCAGAAATCCTTGAAAGTCCCAGCTTGAAATCAGGACAAATAGTCACAGTACCACTGCATTTATATGCAGGACGGTTACTCACAGTGCAAGAGTATTATATATATATTTTGTATTTTTAGTAATTTAATCACAATTGACAAACTGATGATAGATTGTCAGAAATCATCAGTGTCTAAGTGTGTCCTCTCAAATCTAGGAGGCAAACAGACATGTCTCCTGATGTCTGAACTGAAGCCTTGCTCAAAAACTGATAAGTTGACGAGTGTAAATGACCATTAAGTGATAGCTGATCAGAAAATGCAGAAATGTGGAGAGGCTTGGACAAGATGCATTTGGCTTTATGGTGCATATACTCAGGATACAAAAATACAGAGGACAAGTAAGGAATGTGACCATCTGACACAGTCCTTTCCAATTCTCATCACTCATGTAGTTGTGTTGCTATACCAAACTATGCCAGTCAAGTCAGCTCAACTCAGGTTCAAGTATGAGCCTACTTGGATCTGCCTAGACATAAAAGTGGCTGATGGTAAGACACTCATTTGTTATTGGCATATGCCGCCTCTCAGTGGTATGTCACGGTTGACTATTGGTGCACCGCTAGATCTTGATCACAGTGTTCTTTCAGCCATTGTACTTTTCCTTTTTGCGCTCTACGATCATATTTTCTTTCTGACATTGTTCTGCTATGCTGTTCAGTACCAGTCACTGTCACTGTCACTGCAAGTGACATATTATTTGAAAACCAAATTGGCCTTATGAACCATATGAATGAATGATGGGGCCAGATTCATTGACTGCAGCCTTGGCAGTCCGCTGCTGTTCTACTGGTTTATGGCACCTAAACACAGAAAGCCACTTATGTTCCACTATCATATACCACTCCCCACTGGCATGTACCAAGTTTTGCATGAAAAAAATAACATTATTGCCTAAAGCTAGCATTAATTGTCAAACTTGTCCAAAGCAACGATTGCTGGCTTGTGTGATAGGCCCGTCTAACATCAGCAACATACCACTCACCATAGGACAAATACAAGAGTGGCACAACATCTATGGGCCAGTGGTGAGTGGTATCTGCCAGTGGTGAGGCAACGAGTGGCATGCTGTTTATAAGTGGCACAGAGCAGTGACATTACCATTATCAGCAGTGGCATATGTCTGGAGGAACTGGTAATTAAAATTAGCCCTACATGTACCAGCTGTACATGCTATGAAAGATGTATCAATGATAATGATCCAGTAATATATTATTCTGAAATTGTGCCATTCTCCACAATGATTCCTTTTACGTTTGGCACTATATGTTGATGCTCAAGCTTTTGTACATTTACTTCCACCACTACAGGATTCAGGTGTCAATTTTTGAAATGATTAGTCCTGAATTTGCAAAGCTATTCTGGCTTGTGATCCTCTTAGGGGTTTTGAATGTTGTGTGTTGTTTGTTTCCTGGTTTTATGTTACCACTCATATATATGTCCATAAGACAGATAATTGACATTTCACTTGTTGGCTATGAAAGATAATGAGCACAATGGCATTGTGTGATTATAGGCTCCCTAAAAAATTGTCCACAATTGGATTGTATGGAAACAGTGACACGTGTACACACACACACACAGCCATACTACTCAGGTCCCACACACCTGGAACAGACGTCATGTAAACACAGACAGGCGGAGAGCGTCATGATGCAACAGCTCCTCTACAGCTACAAGTCATCAGAGAAACTAGTGTTCACGTCTTGCTGAGCCCCCCTGTGTTTCTGTGTGACGTCACTGTTGCTCCATCCTTTAAGGGAACAGCACAGCAGACAGTGGTGTGCAGTGATGCTGAACTTACAACATCAGTGATTCAAATGAAGACACCCTCACAATTGAAAACAGAAGCAGAAGATTTTTCGAAGTTTAAGTATCAATCATATATGTGAATATACAGTTTGTCATTTGCACGGTTTTAAACATGATGCATCTGACATTGTTCTCTGTCTGCTTCATCTTTTTAGTTTCATCAGAAAGACCCCTGAGATAATTTCATTAGTGCGCACCACTAGAGCTGCACCTGAATGAAACATTTGTGTACAATGACGCAGTGGGAAAGAAAGGCAGATGATTAGACTGACACAGAGTTTGAATCGTGGCCTCCTTGGCTGATGATTTGAGAATCATCAATGTTTAGACAGATCTTTGTTATTGACATAATGATTATCTTTTGTAAAATATCATTATTTTGTGTTGCGTTATCAGGTCAAAAAAGGTTTTTGAAACTCAGTCGCAGCTTTGTTACTTTTATATTTTATTTTATATTTATATAAATATTTTTAAAGAAACAAGCAGCACTGCTTCTGTGTTGTTGTTTGGCCGAACAGTTACACAACTTTTCATGCTGTTAATTAACTGTGAAGGCAAAAGGTACAGCAGTGACTTTAGACCCTTTGAACAATGACTGTGAATCCCTGTACAGCTAATGATGAGCACTGCCTGTTGATGCTGTCTCCATGCTTTATAGCCTTCTGAAACCTGATGAACTTCTGGAAAGATGCCTTCTTGAAGGATAGTTTGGGTGTTTATTGCTTTGGGAAATATTGCAATACGCATAATGCCATCAAACACATGTTGAAAAGAGAGAGCTTAGCCTCAGGTGGGTTTCTGTCTCTCATGTCTGCAGCACAGCAGCTTGGATTGAATTGTCTTGCTTGAAGGCGCAACAAACTTCCCAGCTGTCTGGGGAATCAAGTTGACCAAACAACGTTCTGACCTTCTGACTACTGACATGTCCACAGACAAAGGTTTAGTAGGATGTGTATTTTTATTTTGACTGTAGTTTTTCTCAAAGGAAAATCAGTAAGAAACAAAAGTAAACAAATATTAATACCGTACGAGTTATAGACAGATTTTGAGCCATACAGTTGGAATTGAAAGCCCTCAGAATCAGAACTCTCTTGTGCATTGTTTAGCATATAAAAGTTGCTTTTTAATTCTTGTTTTAATATTCTGTACAAGTTAATTAATTTTTTAATTTTTCTTTATTTTTTACTGTGAATGAATATTCCCACAGACTGACAGAAATCCCAGTCTAGCAGTAGAAAGCAATGAAATCCTCCTGATATGGGTCATTTCCTTCTCACTGAGGCTGTTCAGTCGCTGTCTGATGACAACATGTAACCAGCAGTTATAGGAATGAATCAAGATGTTGGTTGGCTCATTATTAATCTACCAAGACTCATTAACATAATTGCTGATACATGCTTCTTGATAACGTGATCGTGCCCTCTGCTGTCGGGTCTGTGTTGAGACAGAGAAAAACAAATGCCAGAAGAGCAGTGCTGAGAAACCCTGACTGGACTGTGAAAAGAAAATATCAGTTTTATATTTGTTGTAAGTTTGTGTGTGTCGTTTTGTTTATTTAGTTTCAAAGACAAATGTTGCATTTGTTCGAGACTAAATCGGTGATAAACCAAATTAGCACATGGCCGGCTGTCATCAATGCTGTAAAAGCTAAGCAGTGAAGTCAGTGGGTAGGTGACCTTTAGTGCCTCTAATAACTGCTGATGCAACAAGAAGACTGTTGATGTCTATGCAGAAGATTTGACCTTCCTTTCCAGAAGAGTTTAGGTTGTTGATGTTGATCAACATGTGTCCTGGTGCAACTCACTCGCCAGACAGAACGTTAATGTTGGACAATTCTCCAAAAGAATTATGTTTAGTGACAACGTTTCTTTTAAGATCAGTGCCAACAATTAATTATTCCTGCAATATCAGGACAATATCCTGTCAACTTACTTTTGATCAGCCAAATAAAACGATGTGGTTGTTGTTGGGGAAAGATTGTCATTGAAAATGAGCAGTAGCTATAAATGCTGTGATACATTAACATTGGACAATTGTTGTGCTATTTATGTATATTGTATCTGTCTCTAACAAATGAACATTAAATGAAATGAAATACTTCACGTCTACTTTTCTGCTTTGGCTTTGCACCAAAATCTACTAAGACATTTAGAGCGTTGTGCAGGCTTGTGTGTTTTCTATTAGTTTACATATTTGTTTTTATACTAATTTATCACAATTTTGTACACAATATTGACAATAACTGTGACACTTGAAAAATGCTATTGATAAAGTTAATAACACAAATCTGATAACATTGTGTAGGTAATCCCTTAAATCATTTATATTTCTTTCTGTTCTTGCTTTGTCTTCCTCACCCAACGCTCCAAACACAAATTAGAGTAATTCATTTGTCCAAAAAGAGACAAAACGCACAATAAACAAAGTTAAAGATGAATTTGACTGATAGCATTGTTTATTTATTTATTTTTCTCTACATATAGCGATAATATTATTATAGTGAATTATTTTGGCCATGATAATTGTGTAATAAAATCTGAGAATCTTGTGACAGCACTATTTTGTACATAACAAATGACTATACTATGAAACTTTCACATGAGCACATGTTGTTATTGTTAGCTATGGTGTGATGTGTTGGATAGTGAGTGAACAGCAGAGGGCTGATCGGTCTGCATACAGAGGGCTGCATTGTCTTATGGGTACCGTCTCCCCTGCTCTCTGTCCCGCTCGCCATCTATCTAATATCTGCTTCATCTTTTGCCTCCACGTTGTCTGCACATATTTCTTTCTCCTCTAATGTTGTGTGTTTTGCTGCATCATCTCACTCACACTCACACTCACACTCACACACACACACACACACTCACACACACACTCACACTCACACTCACACTCACACTCACACTCACACACTTGAACTGTACAGGCAGGCAGCCTCTAGCAGTGTGTATTCAGTATTGAGCTCTGTGATTGCTTTTTTCCTCACCACCGGCCCTCCTTGTTTTACCCGGGCAGTCTGCAACCAATCACATTCAGCTCCAGGTTCTGCTGCATCGGTATCTCTGGCAAAAAGAGCTGCGTGTTGGACGGCAGTACCTCATTAGTGTATTTACTTCTAGCTTGTGTCATTTGATATACAAAGCAATAAGCTGAGGAGCTCTCTTGTGTATAGTCCCATTAAGAATTCCCCTGTTAACTTTTACTGAACAATATATTTAAAACTGTTTTGGGAATTCACATATTTATTTATTTCTCAGCACTGCCCTGCTTCATATTCATACATCTAATACTCAAACCCAAGGGGATCATTAAAGATTAATCTAATCTTGTGCATAATCACATCCTGAAACCACAGTTGAGCAGCTCCACAGGAGCAGCAGGGACTTGTTCCCTGGTTTAAATGGCACTCCACAATCTCTCTGGGGATTCAAAGCATTAACAAGCTGCTGCTGTCACTGTTGGAGAAAACCTGGTTTGCAAATAGAAGTTGTTACAGTGCTGTTTAGCTGACGAACCGTGTTGTGTTCATCAGGCGTTTTCTGTCAATCGTTTGCTAAATTAATCTTGTGTGCTCGAGTCACCTTTTGTTGTTTGTTGTTATTTTCCCTTCTTGTCCTGAGATGACTGCAGTGAGTGAGACCGAGATAAACACATAAGTTATGGGTATTATAATCACAGTATTTACATAAAAACGCACAGGCACATAACTGAAGACACAAACATTATCATTGTCATTTACTGTAATTTATTCCACATGGACCAATTAAATTAGATACGCACACACACACACACACACACACTCTTCTGCTCTCAAACATAATGTCAGTTTTGTGTTTGTGTCAATTGAAAACACCTTCAAGAATTATGTATATATATATATATATATATATTGGTTAAACCTGGAGTAGAGCTGAAATCAGATTATTAAATACATGTTTTATTAATAGAGATATCTTTCTTCTTACTCTGACTTTGAAACGTTTGGATTGGTTTGTGGTTTTGCAATGTTTGCATAGCATTGTACCTCACCAGCTGGTGTGTACAGGAATCGGGTCATTCATATTGTTCAAGTTGCATGAGGGTGTCCCTCACTTATATGGTTGTGCTCATTTTCACTGCAGATTATGGGCTTGTTTTACGAGCTTGCATCATATTGCAGGTTTTAATCTTGTGTCCAGTACCTGGAACCTTCTGTAAATACTGAAGTCCTAACTGATTTAATAAGCATCCAAAATGGTTTCCCACAAATATAAACACTTTCTTTGTACTCCTGTACAATCTAAAGACAGACAACTTATAATACAACTGCCCTGCTATAAATTCTACCTTTTTTATTATGTTTAGTTTTGGTTGACATAGTCAGAAATGTGTACTTTAAATTCTATGTTTATCATTTAGGTCATAATTAAAGATGGTGTTGTACTGGACTACATTATACAGAAAGGTGTATTAGAAACACCTCAATATAATGCAAACATGTAACTAAATGAACACCTTCATGACTGTCAAAAGAAAGAAACCCTCAACATTATTGGCATCATAAAAGCAGACTGTATGGCAGAGCAGTTGTATTAGATACTGGGCTCCAGGATGCAACCGTTGTGGTAGCACATGCAATCAAGGATCTGTCAAATGCGACAAAACATTTTCATTGGTCGCACCGGTGCACCTGACATTTAGCAGGTCTGTCTCTGTGTTTTTGCAATATCCAAATTGCAGGAGGAGCAATATTTGTTAAAGGCAAAACATGATGTCACAGCCTACACTTCGTATTCTACAAAATCTAAGTTTTGTACGAATCCTCGCAAAAAATCCGACCATGATCATTTTAATATTATTATATGATCTATATATTATAATATAATAAATATTATTATATTATCACTCCCTCCAAAATTGTGAGCCATATTGCCACTGCGTCAATCAAAATAGTCGCAATTAGATATTTTTTCAAAATCACTCAAGCCCTACTGTCGGCTTCCTGGATGAGGCAAGAGAACAGTCCACGTGTATAGGTGCCATATTGCCAGTTGTAGCCTGCTCAGCCCTGTCAGTTTATGATTTCATTCTTGCCGGGGACACGAGGCAGTGGTGATCCTGTCGGATGTAATGGAGCCGAACAGGCAAGAGAAACATGACAGATTGCTAACCTGTTCTCTACCCAGCTGCCTCACTTCCCCACATCACCCTGAGATGGAGATTGTGATGACGTGCCTTTATCGTTTTGTTGTGGCAGTGTTGCTACAGGTTCCACTAAAGATTGAATATGGAAGCCTTGAATTCTTTGTTTTTAATAGTTTTATTAAATATTGAAAACTGACTTATCGTGGGTTTGTGGTTAGCCCAGCCTGCTGTTGGTGCATTGCAGTTTGTGAACTGCTGAGTGGGCTGTTTGATGCCAGAGAGCTGCTTCTGATATGAAAATATAAGCTGGCACTTAGGATCAAGTTTTAACATCTCAAAGAAAAATGACACTGATGGAAATTCTTTCCAGACTGATTCGAAGTAGAGATAAATGAGGCCTCATAAAAGGCTGACTGGTTCCTTACATCAAGATGAATTCTCCTTAACTGCTGCAGTCACACGGTTTGTTAAGCTACGTTAGATAATGAACCTGGAGCCTCACACCTCACTGCTCCGCTTAACCTGAAGGAACCTTTGACTTACTGGCACCACAACAGTACAGACCTACAGCACAAAGAACTTTCCAGGGGAGGTTTCTGCTGGGGTGCTGTGGAGATGAGACAGACCTGCCTGTATAAGACAAGCAGCACTTTGGACGGCTTTAATGGCCACAGCACACCTGGCTAGAACCAGAGTACCTTCATAGAAACTCTACATATCACAAAATACTTTTATTTTTTCTTATTTGTTGAAGTCAATGAGGCTCTGGTGTCAGCTAAATGTGTGGAGTATTTGTATAACATACATTTGAACCCTGATTATGCTTTGTAATAATTGCTGCCTATTATATATGAAATGCCAAGAATAGTTCTGAAGTTCAAACCTGTTTTAGTAAACAAGTATTTCTTATGTTAACTTAGCACGATAGATGGATATATTGATCTGTTAACGTTCTTCTTTGTATCCGACCCAAATAGAGGAGCAAGGCACACTTTCTTCACTGAACACTTTCTCAACAATCTGTCCTTTTGGAAAAGTAGAACAAAGTTTTTGGAAAAAACTATTTTCTTGTTTTCCTGGGTCAGTACTCCACAATGTAGGGCTACTTTGCAACTTGTAATTAAAATGTGTAAATGTTATCAACCAGTGAACTATTTGGCATTCTGTCCAAATTATGTTATTATTATTATTATTATTATTATTATTATTATTGTTGTTGTTGTTGTTCTCTTGTGTTCAGCCACAGCAGCAATACTGTTATTGTTTTCAGGTGTGTAGATGAGATCAAAATGATGGCTTAGTTGGACGATGGGTGTGGCCTGAACAAGGGCGCTGGAAGTAGCGGGGTAGAAAGTGAGGACATTGTTTTTATTATTAAAAAGATTTCCAACAGTAACAAATAAAAATAAACAGGGGTCTGTGCTTAATACTTATTGTTTAAATGTAATTTGACTTGGCTCAGTGGTGGTGTATGAAAAAGACAAGTGTTTGTAATATTGGATTTAGAATTGTTCAAAACACCTTAGTGTTCTCGTGGGAGGGGATGCACAGTACAGGAGGTTGTCTGAATATCAACGCTCATCCTTCAATCCCTTCACAAGCCTGACAGACACTGGAGATGTTGTCAAGGGCATCATGATGACAACCATGTTTCTTTCTTTGATATTTGTGTATCAGAGTGCGCACACATTTCAGGTGTGTGTGCTTCCGTTTGTGTATGTTCTGTCATTGAATTTGCGGTTGTTGTTGTTGTTGTTGGGCATTTCTGCTTTTATTGATAGTGACAGCTTAGAGAGAGACAGGAAGGGCAGGGGGGAGAGAGGGGATGACGTGCAGCAAAGGGCCCAGGACTGAACCCGGGCCGCTCTGTAAGGACTCAGCCTTGAAACATCGGGCGCATAAATAACAATTGAGTATATTTATGTCTATGTATTTCTTTCTTTTTTTACAAAGTTAAGAAAGCAATGTTTAAGTCGAGCCTGATGTTGCCTTACATACGTACAATAATGATCCAGTCACTTCCAGAGCGAGGCATACAGCTTATTAATTAAACATGGTACATCAACATCTGTACTGTAAAATTAGGATCGGAGCATCACTAGTGTGTACACTAGTGTTACTTGTTTAGAGGTGCACATATGGCAGGGTTCCCACCTCTCCGTCTGTCCGTTTCCCTGTCGGTGTGATGTACCAGAGGACATCCCACACTGAGATCAGAGCAGTGCTGCCTGTCTGAGTCTTTGTCAAACATGGATACTTACCTGCGTCATGTCGCTCCTGTAGCGCTGCATTGGTTCAGTGGTTACAGCTGTTGGCTCACAGCTTCAAGGACCCAGGGCTCTGCATAATGTTTTTTGTGCTCTGTGTGTTTGTTTGGGTTTAAGGTGTGAATGTAATTGTCAGTTAGCAGGATAGCAGACATTGGATAGCAGGATCTCCCACAGCGTAAAATAGCAGAGGCAGTTTGCCTCGTCTGAATAAAGACTGCTACCCCTTTAAACTAGATGATTACACTTTTATGAAATACAACATTGACCTTCACAGAGAAAAGAGCAGAGTCACTATATCACACAGTAAATGCGAGATATTTAAACAGTGAGTGTCATGTAGTTCCTAAACTGACCGCAAGATGAGATGTGTCCGGATCTGACAGACAGACACCATTGCAGATTACAACAAATGATTGATCACATTTTAGTTTGACTTCACTGCTAATCAGAGCAACATGTTGCAATTTTGGGAACATGAAAACATTCAGAGTTTTTAGAAGTTGGGAGAAGTAGATGTAAATGGCTCAATCAGTCAGCCAGTCAAACACCAGTCTGAAGTTTGATAATCACAAGCTGGACACCTGGTTTACATGAGGCACCACGTTGATTTTAATTTTTCTTTGATTTTAATTTTTCTTTCCAACACAGTGTTTGCAGGTCTGCAGATAGTTTGCTCTCTGTGCTCCTGTGATAAAATAAAACTCTGCGTAGGCCTCTAATTTCAGAGGTTATGACATGTTACTACAGCAGTTTGGTTAATGGTTATGTTTTTCTTCAGATGATAAATACCCCCACTGCTGCCTCATTATATGATGAAACACTGGCCACATAGTCAGAAACCATTAATCTTCTATGGCACCTGTAATGGACAAAAACATGTGTTTTTCTTTCCATCTCGTTGCTGCATAATGGGTTCATCACTGTGAATAATAAAGAAGTTAATATTTATACTTGTTTTGAATTTGAAGATTTGAATCTTCTGTTATGTTGCTCAGAAAATATACCACCCACAACATTAGTGAAAGGCTGCTAACAGCACTTAATATATTAATTATACACATATATATATATATACATACACATATATATATACATATATGTATGTATGTATATATATATATATATACACGTATATGTATATATATATATATATATACACGTATATGTATATATATATATATGTATATATATGTATATGTATATATATGTATGTGTATATATATATATGTGTGTATATATATATATATATATGTATGTGTATATATATATATATATATATATATATGTATGTGTATATATATATATATATATATGTATGTGTATATATATATGTGTATATGTATATATATATATATATATATGTATGTGTATATATATATGTGTATATATATATGTGTATATATATGTATGTATGTAGTATCTTGTATTGTGTATATATATATGTTGTCTGTTGTATATTGTATCTATGTGTTCTCTGTGTTTCTGTGTTTTCATGGTACATACTTTTTCTATTCTCTTTCATCCTCCATTTCTTGTTCTCTGTCCCTCTCCTTCTCTTTTTTTTACTCTCTTCTCTCTGTTTTCTCTTATCTCTCTCTCATCCCTCTCTCTCCCTATGCCCTTATCTACATATCTATCTTCATATGTTATCTCTCTCTCCTCATCTTCATCTCTCTCTCATATTTCTCTGTATATCTATCTCCCTCTTCTCTATATCTTTTGTGTTCTATTCTCTCTCCTATCTATATTTACGTTATACTATATATATATATATATACATAGATACATAATACATATATGTGTTATATGTATATACATATATGTGTATATAGATATATATATATATTACATATCTACATATATATGTATATTGTAAAAAGGATTTACAACATCTTTTCACAATCTGAAGAATAAAGCATTAGTGAAGCTTTACTAACATTTAATAACGCCTCATAACATCATACAGCAACACCTTCAACATGTACGGAGGGAAACGTGTTTACATGAGTTTCAGGAAGGGATGTTTTGTGTTATGTGTCATTGTTGGTTAATATATATAAATATACCTATAAATACACATGCATAAATAGAAAAGTGTGTCAACAGCTGACCTCTGCTGACTGTGTCTCTCTCTATAAAGAGCTGGCTGAATAATGTGCTGTCCAGTCATGTAGTTTGATGTCAAGCTGCTAAAGTAGTGGCCAGTTTCAGGCTGTTCACAGAGGAAGAGGAACACTGACAGATGGAAGAAAAACTGAGATTAAGACGATTAGTGAGAGACAAAGTTAGGTAGCGAAAAAGACAGATGGACAGAGAGAGAATGAAAGGGTAGATGCACAAAGACTAAGGAAACAATACAGATAGAGGACCTTCTGTAGCAAAACCACCTTCTCTTGTTTGGAAGTCTTATCATGTGCTATATTTGTCTGTTCTCTCACTTCATGGACAGCAGGGTTTTTTTAAAAACTTTCTCAGCATAAATTTAACAGAAAGTCCTTAAAGTGTGTCACCACCTGTCATGCATCTGACCTACTTAGGGTCAGACGCAGTGAAAGTAAAGATGTACACTAGTATTGACAGGAAAAAATAGACATTCATCAGCGGAAACAAAAAAACTTTTATCAGGTGTGGATTAAGAGACACTTGGTGCTTAAACACATATTGGTTATGTTCTATTGTATAAGCCCTTCAAAGACAATCTGGCTGAAGTGAGACATTTATAAAAGCTCCCTCCATTATCATCATACACGATGGAGACAAAGAACTTTGCCTTACATCACAAAAATGATGTGAACATCAATGAGGAAGTATGCATTAAAACATGTTGTAATAAATGTCTCTGCTGTGATTTGAGCCAGAGCTGACATCAGCTGGACCAATTTTAATTAACCCTGCCTGTGCACTTTATGACCCCAGCACCAACTCGGTGACAAAACAGCTGTCAAGATTTAAAATCAGGTAAACAAGTTCACCTTTAATGTGACATCCTGATACGCTCTACATATTAAATGTTCAGAGGGAGCAGGTAGACGTTGTGTGTATAGACTTTGATGGAAGTAGGTCAATACATTAAAAAACAGTGAACAGTGAAAACCTCTGAACTGAGAGGCCTAAGCAGAGTTTTATTTTCTGACAGAAGCACAGAGTGCAACATATCTGCAGACCTGCAAACACTGTGTTGGAAAGACCTTGCAGGGTTTCCTCCCAGGGAAACATCCAAGTGGACAAAGTACCAAATATAACAGTAAATAAAATGTAGGACTGTAATTCCAAAATAATTCCAATATGTTTAGAGATTAAATAATTGCTTGATTAATCAAATTGATTTATTGTTTTATTCATATTTCAAGCCAAAATGTCAAAGACCTCCAGTTCCTTAAATGTGATGTCTTGATGTTTGTCTTTCATTCATCATAGTAAATAAAATATCTTTAGATTTTGGACTGTTGGTTGAATAAAACTAACATTCTGAATACATTACTTAAATAATCGGTGGATTAATCAATAATGAGAGTTACAGCGCACAAAAACCAACATGTCATAAACTAGTACAACAAATACCACCGTAAAAGGACAGTACGTAATGTTACCACTTTTACAGATACATTTAGCTTTGCAGTTAAAGCACAAACACGATTACAGATGGACACAGAAGTGAGAAGAGTTGACAGTAACAGGTTTGCAGTGGATTATCAACCCTTTGAATTCAATGTGAGTCCTGTGCATCATGAATGAAACTAGAAGCGGAGACATTTGGTTGGACAGCGATCAGACTTCTGCTTCTTGTTAATGGTCGAGGTCAGCCGGCCTCCTGTCACTTGTTTGGAGGTCATGACAGAATAATGCAAAGATTTAATCTCTTATTTAAACTGAAATCTTTACTGTATTACATAACCCTTCAAAACTTCCTAAATATGTCTCTCAATCTGCTTTTATTAACAGTTTTTCTCGGACCTACTTTATTTTCTTCTAGTTATGCCTCCCATTTCCATAAGTCCCTTTCACAATCACAGATAAGACCTGTCTGCAGGCTGACGACCTTTTTTGTCTGAGACTCCACATATCTTGCCTTTTTTATGTTGGTATGCGTTTTCTTTTTCTCTCTTCTGGTGTATTTCTCTCTTCCTGTATTTATGTGTCTCTTATATTCCTTTATGCTGTAGTCTCAGTCTAAAATGCATTAATTTATCCTGAGTGTGTAAAGAGAGTCCTCTGCGTGTTACCCTGCAGAATACGTGTGATTTTAGTGCATAACAGCTTTGATGACTCCTGATGTCTCCCTCTTTTATTACTCCATCTGGCTCTTTCTTGTTTATTACCCCACCACATTCATCCTTCCCACAGCAGTAATAATAACATATCTGATCTCACAGTTGCCATGGCAGCCGCGTGGATGTTTGAATTGACCCGGTCGACTTCAGTCACAGAGACTGAAAACAACGAAAGTGACCAAAATGAATGGCAAGCCGTAGATTAGGATTGTGTTGGACCAATTAAATGGATAATTATATACCAAAATAAAATAGAAGATTATTTACAATGACAGGGATTCGGATCAAATATAATAATAGCTGAATAGTCATTGAAAAGTAAATGTCTAGGTTATCTACAGAAGAATATATGCATAATAGAGTTTTAGTGGCACTGACGGTAGCAGTGATGATGGCACATATTTGACACTGATTTGCTAAACAAATTGGCAGCTTGATTATCTGTTATATAAATCAGTCTGTTTTAAATAAAACTGCCATGTCCTTTTATTGACTGTTTCACGTTAGAGGTCTTCTCTGGTGCAAAAAGGATCTGCAACCGTTGTTGACTCAAGAATCAAGTCATTTCAAAAACTAGAGTGTCATTCTAGTTTTCAGCCAAGGCCAATGGTGCATTCACTTGCTCTTATGGTCCAGTTTCCCGGGTTGGGAAGTCGTTCTTCAGACTGTGTTCTTGAGCTTTAAGTCGTAATGTGGATACAACATGGATGTTACAAAGAAGATGTGTTCTATTTTATTGCTCAGAGCCTTCAAGCTAACGTTTACTTTCGTCCAACATGTACGCCATTTATTGTACCAACATTGATGCCAACTTTCTGAGTTGTTTCTTTCTTTTTCCGATTATACTGACACCACATGAATGCAGCACAAATGCCCTATCTTGCAATGTGAACAAAGTGACACGTTATGCATTTACCTGTCCCGTGAATCATATCTGCTCCAAAATGTAATGGGTTCTTCCTTGGCCCATGCTTCACTCTTCCACCAAGTTTCAGGAAAATCCTGCCAGTTGTATCTAGTGGTACGCCTTCCGAACAAAACACTAGAAGGTCGGGAGTTCAATACCAGGCTGCCACCACTGTGCCCCTGAACAAGGTACTTAACCCTGAGTTGCTCCAGGGAGACTGTCTCTGTACTTAGTTCACTGTAAGTCGCTCTGGATAAGAGCGTCTGCTCAATGACCTGTAGTGTGATGTTTACTAGCTCTACTCTTTGGTCTGCCATCATTTTAGAGCTGAAACAATGAATCGATTAACTGTAAACAATCAATAACAATTTTGATTATTGATTCATTGTTTTAAATCACTTATCAAGCAAAAGTTCCAAAAAGTATATTTTTCCAGTTTCTCAAATATGAAGATTTGCTAACTTTTTTGTTTTGCACTGTAAGTCGGACAAAGGAAACAATATCAAGACGTCATAAGTTGGCTACTTGCAGCCCTAATTCTTTTTACGTTTTAATTTTTTTAATCAAATTTACCAAATTTGTGATTATCTTGATGGGATGAAAATGTTGCACAGCTTAGTGTGACAGCTACATTTGTTTTACGTATTCAGATTGACTGTTGGTCCTTGATGTGACGTGTAAACTGTGATGGGATGTTGCACTGACTTGTAGCTGATTTGGTGATGGATTGGCCTGCTTCTCTGGTTGGCTAATTGCTTGTTGATTGTTGTGTGGCTGTGGTATTTGGTTCAGTGGAGCAGTGGATATGGAGCTGTTGCATAACTATTCGACAGCTGCTGCCGCTGCTGTCGCTGCTGCTGCTGCTGCTGCCGCTGCTGCTGCCGCTGTTGAATAGTTAAAAGGACAGCTTTAAGAAAACGGCCTGAATCCTTTTTGGAGAAATATTAATACCTTTTGTCAGTCTGTGTGACAGATATCAATAAATATAACATCCAAAGGGAAATCGTATGAAGCAGTTAAAACTCCAACAACACTTGTTATATAAAGAACAATTGTCAGGGTCATCAAATAACACTTTCACATTATTAACCAGCCAAGTCAAACTTAAACTGTTTAATCAGAAAATGATGGAGGATGTCCACCATGAGCAGCATGCAGTTACTAACCAGGTGTTGCCACAGATAGAGCGAGGAGAGCTTCTAATGATAACTTTTATTATTGATTAATCTATAAGTCAATTCATTATTTAGTTTATAAAATGGAAATACCAGTAATAAAGAAATATTTAATTCAAATAGCTTGTGTTGTGTGTGTACACAAGTTAGACATCACCTGAGCAGATGCATGTTGTGTAGAATCACACAGCTTGTGTATTCACAATTATATCAGATGTAGGTCAGTGTGTATTTCTGTGAGAGTATCTGTATCTTCTGGGTTAGTTTAAGCAGGCCAGGACTACACACACACACACACACACACACACACACACACACACACACACACACACACACACACACACACACACACACACACACACACAGTCCTGCTGAGTCTGGTTTTCCTATAAATACATGTTATATTGATTCAAATTTTCGTCTCTCCCTCTAGGTGAAGGTGGCCAACAGTCCTGCCTTTTCTTCATCCATCCTCTCTCTCTCTCTCCCTCTCCTGTTCCTCCTCCTCTCTCTCCCTCTTCTCTCTCTCTCTCTCCTGTCCTTCCTCCCTCTTCCCCCTCGCTCTCCCTCTGTCTCTGTGATGCCGGGCTGTGGGTGAGTGTATGCCTGTGACCAGACTGAAGCTGGGGAAGCTAAAGGTGGTGCGGCGGCAGCTGCTGCAAAGGTACAGAACAGCACACAGCGCCATCACTGCCAGTCACTGATGATGCCTACACCCTAATGTAATGGAGATAGGTTGCAGTCATCAGTTTTCATATGAATTCCCATTTCTTTGAAGACAGCACTTGTTAGTAACTGATATTTAAAATGCACTGCAATTTGGAGTAATATAAGAAGAGACCACTATCCACCATAAAATAAGAAAACCAAACAAAGAAAAAACACTTTATACCCCCCTACTAATGGAGTCCAGCCTTGCAGTTAGTTTACGGTTTGTGAGGTTTTGAGGTCTTTTGCCACCATCGTAGCTGAATATGATTTAATTTGTTTTAAATGATCAGAAAATACCGTTGCAAAAATCAACAACTCAGCTGAATTATCTCTCTAGGACAAACAATGTCCTGGTTACTCAGGATGATCTACAAACTTTGCTGTGTGCTCTTTTCATGGAGAAGTGTTTGCTCTGATGTAGGACAGCCTGCTGTGTGTCTGCACAGAAGGATGCGTCACAGTGCTTCAGTACAGAAGTAGCCTGAACGCATCATCTGAAGAGGGCTATTTTCTTATTTTTGGTATGACTACTGTACGTTTATGAGTTAAATCCAGTATCAAATCTGATTATTAATTATTATTGTATATGAACAACTACTTGCCAATAAAGCTTATTATTTGATTCACACATTTGTGACTAAAATTAAAAGTAACTAAAAATAATAACCAAATAAATAATAGTTTTAAATGGCAGCCTCATGTACAGCCTGTAGATGCAAACTGAAATGATCAGAAGGTCAGTCATTTTGATAGTTTACATGTCTGACACACTGAACCTCCAGATGCAGCCTTCTTACTTTTACACACTTTATTTTTACAAGCTGCATGTGTCAAACACTGGAGGCTGATTCAGAACCATTAGGTTGCTTTAATTTAGATTAACGTAGAGATTCCTGGAACTGACAGGCAGCTTAATGAGTTCACGAGATGCACTTCCACTCTGTTGGACCAATCGAATGACAAAACACATTTCAGATCAAAGCCATCAGTGATGCCTGACAGTCAGCACCTGCTGAAACTTAGCAGGTGCACATTGCAAATCAAAAACCATAAGGAGAGAAAGAAGGTTATATGAGACTATTTAGCCTCAGACCTCAGTGAATTGTATCAACCGGGACTTTCATAACAATTTCCTCTAGTTTTCAGTGCTCTACACCCAGCTCTAATAAAACACGCAATTGTTGTTTTCCAGAATTCTTTATCTTTAATATATCTACAATGTTTTTAGGTAATATGTTGCTACATGTCCTAATGTTCTATTCAGGTCACTGATGTTTACCTTATTAGTAATTCCTACCTGACTGTCCCAGGTATGAACACCAGCCGTTTGTCTCCTGCCTGGCCGGCCTCTATGGTTGCCAATGGAGAAGATACCAAAGAGCCCGCGCACAGCCAGGAGAGTGCTGCTGCAGCAAGGTACACACACACACACACACACACACACACACACACACACACACACACACACACACACACACACACACACACACACACACACAGCACCATCTATAAACAGTGAGTTGAGTTTGGTTAGTTTGCTGATCGTGCAGAGAGTATTGATTTCTCAGACGTTTTTCGTACGTCCAGCCTGCTGACTCAAACAGTCAGTTACTGCTTTCCCCTGAAAAATATGAGCACATATATACTCTGTCAGCTTGTTTTAAAATATACTGCTTCCATATGCATTTGGCAATACGACTGACTTCCTCTGTATCTGCCAGATTGTCTAGCATCAGAAGGCCAATTATGACTATAAATCACTTTAAACTTTAAACTTTGTTACTTATTAAAATAATGAATTTCTCTAGGTAGAAGTAGGTAGTTTGGTGAGACAAGAAACATGGCGTGTGTGTGTGTTACAGGTGGAGTGTGGCAGTTTTGGCCTCCTGATCCTCACCTTCTTCCTGAGTTTTTTATTCCTCTATTTCTGGAGTGAAGCTCAGAACGACTACATCGACTTTGACTGGTGGGTAACAGCACAGACATGTTGGCACACGCACACACACACACACACTCATTGGTTGAATTGAGTGTTTTTCGTGATGATTGTAGGATGATTCTTGGGGCATTTGTGGTCATTGTGATGGGATAAGATAGATAAATAGGGAAAAGCTGTGCAGCAGTTGCAATACAAAGTGGGGAAAGTGCAAATACAAATAATGCAAATATTGAAAAAGAATAAAGATAACAGTAAGGTGCAAATAATAATTATAATAGTAATAATGATTCAAAAACGACTTCATGAAAGAAAGGGAAAGGAAAGGAGAGACCCTGCCCGGAGGAAGCCCGGGGCCCCCGTTTGGAGCCAGGCCCAGAGGGAGGGCCCGACAGCGAGCGCCTGGTGGCCGGGTTTGCCACGGAGCCCGGTCGGGCACAGCCCGAAGAAGCTACGTGGTGCCTCCCATCCATCCATCCTGTGGGCCCAACACTCATGGGAAAAACCGCTGGGGTCGGGTGCGCTGTCACATGGGTGGCAGTGATGGTCAGGGACCTCGGCGGACCAGACCCGGGCAGCAGAGGCTGGCTCTGGGGACGTGGAACGTCACCTCTCTGTGGGGGAAGGAGCCGGAACTAGTGCGGGAGGTGGATCGCTACCAGTTGGATCTGGTGGGGCTTACCTCCACGCACAGTCTTGGCTCTGGAACCGTACTCCTGGATAGGGGTTGGACTCTATTCTTCTCCGGAGTTGCCCAAGGTGTGAGGCGTCGGGCCGGGGTGGGGATACTCACAAGTCCCCGGCTGAGCGCCGCTACGTTGGAGTTCACCCCGGTGGACGAGAGGGTCGCCTCCCTACGCCTTCGGGTTATGGGGGGGAAAACTCTGACTGTTGTTTTTGCCTATGCCCCAAACCGCAGTTCGGAGTATTCGGCCTTCTTGGAGACCCTGAATGGAGCCCTGCAGGGGGCTCCAGTAGGGGACTCCGTAGTCTTGCTGGGAGACTTCAACGCACACGTGGGAAATGATGAAGACACCTGGAGAGGCGTGATAGGGAGGAACGGCCTCCCTGATCTAAACACAAACGGTTGTTTGTTGTTGGACTTCTGTGCTAGTTATGGAATGGCCATAACAAACACCCTGTTCGAACATAAGGATGCTCATATGTGTACGTGGTACCAGAGCACCCTAGGCCAAAGGTCAATGATCGATTTTGTAATCGTATCATCTGATCTGTGGCCGCATGTTTTGGACACTCGGGTGAAGAGAGGGGCGGAGCTGTCGACTGATCACCATCTGGTGGTGAGTTGGATCAAGGGGTGGGGGAAGACTCTGGACAGACCTGGTAAACCCAAACGGGTAGTGCGGGTGAACTGGGAACGTCTGGAGGAAGCCCCTGTCCTGGGGATCTTTAACTCACACCTCCGGCGGAGCTTTTCAGCCATCCCTGTGGAGGTTGGGGGCATTGAACCTGAGTGGGCGACGTTCAAAACCTCTATTGCTGAAGCTGCGGTGATGAGCTGTGGTCTCAAGGTCTTAGGTGCCTCAAGGGGCGGTAACCCTCGAACACCGTGGTGGACCCCGGTGGTCAGGAAAGCCGTCCGACTGAAGAAGGAGTCCTTCCGGGTTATGTTATCCTGGAGGACTCCGGAAACAGTTGCAGGGTATCGAAGGACTAGAAGGGCGGCAGCTTCTGCCATGTCAGAGGCAAAGCAGCGGGTGTGGGAGAAGTTCGGCGAAGCTATGGAGAAGGACTTTCGGTCGGCACCAAGGTGCTTCTGGAAAACCATCCGGCACCTCAGGAGGGGGAAGCGAGGAACCATCCAAGCTGTGTACAGCAAGGGTGGGACCCTGCTGACTTCAACTGAGAAGGTTATTGGCCGCTGGAAGGAGCACTTTGAGGAACTCCTGAATCCGACTAACACTCCCTCTATGGTAGAGGCAGAGGCAGAGCTGGAAGCTGGGGATCATCGTCAATTTCCCTGATGGAAGTCACTGAGGTAGTCAAACAACTCCACAGTGGCAAAGCCGCAGGGGTTGATGAGATCCGTCCAGAAATGCTGAAGGCTTTGGGTGTTGAGGGGCTGTCTTGGTTGACACGCCTCGTCAACATTGCGTGGAAGTCTGGGACAGTGCCTAGGGGTTGGCAGACCGGGGTGGTGGTTCCCCTATTTAAAAAGGGGGACCAGAGAGTGTGTGCCAACTACAGGGGTATCACACTTCTCAGCCTCCCTGGTAAAGTCTACTCCAAGGTACTGGAAAGGAGGGTTCGGCCGGTAGTCGAACCTCTGATTGAAGAGGAACAATGCGGATTCCGTCCTGGTCGTGGAACAACGGACCAACTCTTCACTCTCGCAAGGATCCTGGAGGGGGCCTGGGAGTACGCCCATCCGGTCTACATGTGTTTTGTGGATCTGGAGAAGGCGTATGACCGGGTCCCCCGGGTGATACTGTGGGAGGTGCTGCGGGAGTATGGGGTGAGGGGGTCACTTTTGAGGGCCATCCAATCCCTGTACGCCCAAAGCGAGAGTTGTGTCCGGATACTCGGCAGTAAGTCGGACTCGTTTCCCGTGAATGTTGGCCTCCGCCAGGGCTGCGCTTTATCACCAATCCTGTTCGTGATTTTCATGGACAGGATATCGAGGCGTAGTCGTGGAGGAGAGGGGTTGCAGTTCGGTGACCTGAGGATCTCATCGCTGCTCTTTGCAGATGATGTGGTCCTTATGGCATCATCGGTCTGTGACCTTCAACAGTCACTGGATCGGTTCGCAGCCGAGTGTGAAGCGGTTAGGATGAGGATCAGCACCTCCAAATCTGAGGCCATGGCTCTCAGCAGGAAACCGGTGGATTGTCTACTCCGGGTAGGGAATGAGCCATTACCCCAAGTGAAGGAGTTCAAGTACCTCGGGGTCTTGTTCGCGAGTGAGGGGACAATGGAGCGAGAGATTGGCCGGAGAATCGGAGCAGCGGGGGCGGTATTACAGTCACTTTACCGCACCGTTGTGACGAAAAGAGAGCTGAGCCAGAAGGCAAAGCTCTCAATCTACCGGTCGATCTTCGTTCCTACCCTCACCTATGGTCATGAAGGCTGGGTCATGACCGAAAGAACGAGATCACGGGTACAAGCGGCCGAAATGGGTTTTCTCAGACGGGTGGCTGGCGTCTCCCTTAGAGATAGGGTGAGAAGCTCAGCCATCAGTGAGAGACTCGGAGTAGAGCCGCTGCTCCTTTACGTTGAAAGGAGCCAGTTGAGGTGGTTCGGGCATCTAGTAAGGATGCCACCTGGGCGCCTCCCTAGGGAGGTGTTCCAGGCACGTCCAGCTGGGAGGAGACCCCGGGGAAGACCCAGGACTCGGTGGAGAGATTATATCTCCTCACTGGCCTGGGAACGCCTCAGGATCCCCCAGTCGGAGCTGGAGGATGTGGCCCGGAGAAGGGAAGATTGGGGTTCCTTACTGGAACTGCTGCCCCCGCGACCCGATCCCGGATAAGCGGTAGACGATGGATGGATGGATGGATAGTAATAATAATAATAATAATAACACATTTGTAACAGCAAAATCCTCAGTTCCTCAGTTAGTCAGGGATTAGGGTTACATGCTGTATCTGGTACCACTGAGTCCGTGTTTACACTTCTAAAGCTCTGTACACAGATTTCAGAGGTTGCAGACAAAAAAAGTGAGTCGCCGGTAGAAATGTTCAGTGACCTGTCGCAGGGGTGCGGGAGGACATTTGTTTAGATTTCAGACCCTGATGTACAGTATTAACTATCAACAGACCTGAGGTAGTAGTTGGGAGTCCAGCTTAATACAGAATGTTTATGAGAATGTCCATGATGTTGGTTAGGGTTAGTTGTCTTGGACATAAAGAAAGTGGTGAATTGATCATCTTAATAATGAACACATGAATGTAGGAAGGGACCAACCCATCATTCAAACTTTATTCACACCATGAAGCCCACTGTATGTGATATCTGTTGACAGTTTGTTTTGTGGCTCTTCAGGTTTAACTTTGGGACTCTGGGTTTCTGGTTTCCGTGGTCTCTGGTGCTGCTGGTCGTTGCTGCTGCTCTCTTTACTTACATCGCCCTACTGTTGGTACGAGCATTGATGTGACTTCAACCTGTCTAGATTAAGTACTTGCACAGAAATGAAATATGATAAAGAATCAACACAATACAGATACACGATACAGAAGCAAACAAAAATCCTTTGTCCAGTACTCAGAGGTCTGTTTATACACTCTTTGCAGCTCGGCTACAGAGGTAGGAAGTGTTGTGTTGTTTTAGATCAAAGGTTGTCGGTTTCAATCCCTGTATGTTCTGGGAAAACCTTTGTCATCCCTTTTCAGCTAATGTAGTGTCACTTTAAGTGCTTGAAACAATGTGTTACATTAGCCCCTCGACCCTCTCAGCACTTTGTGTGAAATGTAGGAGCTGAGGTGACAAATAATAAGACTTATTATATGATAAAGAAAATTAGACACATTAAGTGAAGGAGGAATCTAAATCAAGAAACTTTTCACATGCCAAAAAGTATTAACAATGCTTTTGCTTTGCTATTAGTTCCCTTTTAGATTGTTTTAATAAAGTTTTCAAAGAAGCAAATTCTCGTAGGAGAGTGTGACTTGAGCTTTATGTAACATATCTAAACTTTGTCCAGGTGCTGGCAGTGTGTCTGCTCTCTGAGGGTCAGAGGCTGTACCTCCACTGGAGCCACAAGGTACACACACACACACACACACACACACACACACACACACACACACACACACACACACACACACACACACACACACACACACACACATACATACACACACACACACACACACACACAATAAGCCCAAAGACTTATTGTGTTCCTTGTTCTAAGATTCATACAGTATGTTGTGTTTTCTCATCTTCCTGTGTTTGTGTCAGACTGGCATCGTGGTGGCATTGGTGTTCTCCGTCACAGCCACCGCCATCTTGTCCGACCTCTGGAGCAAAGAATGGAAGACTCTCCTTCTCTCCCTGCAGGTTAGTCCATCCTGACACGCAGGCCAACCACAGGAGAGAATCTCAGGATTTGTTTTGTGTTTATACAAAGTGTAATTTGTGCTTTATGTTTTGAGTGAAATGTCTGTACTGACTTTTTGGCCGACCCCTTGTCTTTCTCTGGCGTTCTCTTCCTCTTTGTACCTTTTAGGTGACAGCACCTTTCCTCCACGTGGCTGCAGTCTCACTAATGGCGATTCTCTCCTGGCCAATAGCTTTGCACTTCTTTCGCATGAACAAGAAAGGTAAACAAGCCGATGAGTGTTTATCTTTGGAAGTGAGGTGCGACTTTGGCTCTCTGTAACAATGTCCAGTCGCAGCAGTCGTAGATGTATCTTATGAAACCTTCAATGTATTCATCTGTATTAGAACATGTTGTTTAGGGAAACACTAGGTGAGAAATTAAATGTTTGGGAATGTTAGAGAAAAAGAGACAGAAGAATATTAATCTAGTGACGAGCACAACCGACAGCAGGAACTGGAGGGCTGAAGGACCTTGTTGAAATGACATACTAGCTGACAGTGAAGGGTTTCTTAAAGCTTCAGTTGTAACACTGAACTGCCCCGCCCGCTGGGAATAAAGCTATTCTGAAATCAAACCCACCCCTCAGAAACATGACGCACTCGTCTTGCATGGAGTATACAGCTGTAGACCTCTCTGCCATTCCTCTTCTCTCTCTCCACCTCCTCTTAATAGAAAATCAATGTTTTATTGTCCCACTGGCACTCTTCTCTTTGTCTCTCTGATGCTTTCTGTCTAATTTCATTCATTTGTTTTAATCTCTCATTTGGCTGCTGTCTGTTTCTTTTCCCTTGTCTTTGGGTCACATCAGGTGCATTTCCATCTACCTGTTTTTAATTCATAATTTTAATTGGAAAGGCAGAAAAGAAAAATAAATCTTGAAAGATTGCAGAAAGGTTTTTACGCTTGGCTGAGGTGGAGAAGCTGGTTTAAGTATTGGATATAAAAGTGAAATGCAACAAAGTGCAATGAAAACAGATTCAGCAAATAAATGATGGCGTACATGAAGCATGTGACTTTAACGTCCACTGTAGCTACTGCTCATTCTCCACATGGATCTGATGTAACCTTCCAATTAATATATGAAACAAACAGAAATGTCATATTTCCATTAGGGCTGAACAATTAATTAGAATTTTCTCAAAATCACAATATGGACTAGTGTAATATCCAAATTGCAGGAGGCAGGACTTGTTAAACCCTGTGACGTTGTGTCAGCCACTGCATGTTACAAGCTCACAAGCTAACAAACAACATAAACAAATACAAGATGCTAACTACACTTGACATTCTGATACGTCGGCTAGTCGCCGACTTTGGTGCACAACAGTCTCCTCAACTGAGTCCAACACGTATGGTTGACTCCCTCCAATGGAGAAAACAAACCAGTGCTGAAACTTTTACTGCAGGTCGCGAGACGGCGGTCCAAAGATCTGTTCAAAGTAGCACGAGCAGCGGGAGGGGGGAGGTCCAGAACCTCTTTCAGCCCCTTCTCTGAAGTTTTTTTTACTTTTTATGTGTTTAAAAAATATTAATCATAGCAGTATTTTTACATACTTTAAAAAGTGCCAACTGTGGAGACAAACTTTAAGTATTGTGGTGCTGCAGAGATAACCCTAACCCTACAAATCATAATCTACACACTTAAAAATCTTTGTTTGTTTTGTTTGTTTGAAAAATATCACACCATGATCATTTAAATATATGTTTTTAATGAAAATCAGAACAATAATGCATAAATGTGCATTCCCTCGAGTATCACGAATCATCATCAGTCAGAATAATTACAACTATTCGTTCAGCCCTATATTCCATCAAGTTGTCTACACTTGTTTTTCAGCTTTCGAGATTCGACTGCCGCTCTTTTAGTTTTCTGACTGGAGGATTGTCCCCACTTACTGCTTACTCGATGAACCGACTCCTAATACTCGCATAAAGTTAGTGGATAGAAACAAGCATTTATTCACATTTACTTTTGCAGATTGTCTCATAATTCAGTTAACATTTTCGAAACAGTTATGGAAACTTCTTGCATTGGGTCTGACTGCCTTTTCATCTCGACTGAATTGTTCTGACCTCTATGTCTCTCTGTGTCTTGTCTCTCTGGTCTCCATGGGTACTGTCCCTGGTTGCCGTGGTGATTCAGCAGGGTAGAGTGATGCTGACTCATGTCGGGGGTCTCTCCTGGCAGGAGATAAGGGAGAGAGTGATCTGCCAAAGCACAGGATGTAATATAACTCTCCCTGTCCTTTTGAATTGACATGAACAGCCAGCCAAGTCTGGATGTGACAGGGAAGAGTTGATGGGGTAGTTTTGTAGTTTAGTTGCAGTTGGTTGAGCTGGAAACAAACCTTTCATGATTGCTCAAACATACAAAGACTAGACATACCACATTTAATGACTTATCTCCATCAGCATACAGATTTTCTTGTCTTGACGGACAGAAAGGAGCACACATAGGAGCAGGGTTTATATTGTGATTTGTTATGTGGGGGCGTCCGGCAATTTGTTTTGGATAAACAAGCTCCATTTTGATGCTTTTCTCTGCACTCTGGCAGCGTATTCAGATTCACAGTACAAGTCTTCCTTTTTTATTTTAAATGAGTAACTCAAAAACTGTTGTTTGCTTTCCAGATTAATTAGGAATTGTAATTTAGAAAATATCAGTAGGCGTAGTTGTTAGTAATTAGTATCAGTGTTGAGGAGGTACAGAATTCTTCACTACTGAGATCATATTTATTACAGTTGAAAAAACAGTTTTTAGAAGTCTTTATGTTAACAGTGCTGGAATGTAACATTTACTCCAGTCCTGTGCTTAAGTAGGCTACAGTTATGAAGGACTTTACTTGAGCATTTCCATTTAATGCTAGAATATACTTCTACTCCTCTTTCTCACTGGGAAACATTGCACTTTTTACTGCAATACATTTATTTAAGAACTTTAGTTACTTTGCAGATTCAGAATAATAATACAAAATATAATCAACTAATAAATTATGATATATTATTATAGACACCCAGCAGTATAAAAATCTGTCCCCCGTCCCTGCCCCCCTTTACACACACTTCCATAAAGTTAACCCGAGAGACTGAAGTTGATTTCATCTCTTTAGTGTTAGTTTGTATTTGTTTGCTCATAGAAATCAAAGGAACATTTCCACACATAAAATGTACCTCTGCAATACTTTTTGATTTTTTTATCAAGACATTTCTCGTGGAGCACTTCTACATAAACGCATATATACAGTATATGCCAGTAAAAGAGGTGAACAAAGAGGGATCTTCATTAGTTTTCTGAGCGTGCTGTTATGAGAATGGGGATGAGCCTATTTGTTTTCATGTTCCACATTTGATCGTGTGTCATGCAGTGTGGGACTGCCGCTGGTTTGGTCTTTCGCCAGGTTCAGATGATATAAGCAGAGAACCATGCTATATAAATGATCATATATAAGTCTTACCTCACTCAGTTCCAGATTTAGTGGTTCACATGTACATGTGAATAAGATGCAGAGTATTTCCTTAAAGAATAACGTCCCCTAAAAAGTTTGCAGCAGCGATGTAAATGTGTGGTTACAGGTGAAGTAGGGTGAGAGCAGTGAAACCTGTTGATTGGATAAACGAAATACATTTGTACTTTATATAATACATCTGTGTGATGTATAAACGTTTGTTTAAAAAAACAAACATTTATAATGGATGTAATGGATAATGTATGTTTCCAGTTGAGTTTGAACAATAATCTAGAAAAATATCATTAGTATTGACAGATTAGTATAATAACACCCAGCTTCCCAGGCGGATTTGGTTCCTAACCAGACGGCCGTCATTCTGTCTGTCGCCCATATGGCTGCTGTTCAGCACCAGACCACCATGTTGATCCTATTAGGAAAGATTTACAGCATCTCATCCTGATTAAGTTCCAATTTCTACTCCAGCACACTCCAATAACCCTGAAGTGGGCCATATTTAGAGGTGTGTGTGTGTGTGTGTGTGTGTGTGTGTGTGTGTGTGTGTGTGTGTGTGTGTGTGTGTGTGTGTGTGTGTGTGTGTGTGTGTGTGTGTGTGTGTGTGAGATACACTGTATAGTATACAGCGTATACTGATGACCTTTATACTAACGCACCCATGAACAGACTCTGACTAATAATGTTGGCTGAAAACTGTGTGTCAGGACCAAACGTTAATTAATATTGTATTATATTATATCAATATTAAGTTGAATATTCTCAAGCGTGTAGTGTTACTATGACAAACAGCAAACATGAGTTGTCATGTCATTGGCTGCAAATTAAGTTTTGAATCTAGTCATTTTGATATTTATATGCTTTTGTTATAACATTCTGTTTTGATATATCCGATAACATAACATAAGCCATAGTTAAATGTTGCCGATTGTTGAAACATTATTAAAATTACACAATAAATGAACAATGATACGACAAAATGTTGCGGCACCCTCTAACCGTACTCAAGGCACCCACTTTGGGAAACACTGTTCTCTAGGCTTCTACTACCATTTGAATTGATCAGCAATAAGGTTTAGTAAACCAGAAGGAGCCCTGGATTGTATCTTTGTGTTGTTGTGTGTCCTTCAGTGCGTCAAGTGGCTGTCCTGGGTCTCTACCTTTCTGTGCTGTTCTCTCTCTACCTGGTCCCTCTGGGAATGTACTCACCCTGCATTAAAGAGGCAGGAACGCTGGGACCCGCCCCAACACTCATCGGACACAGAGGAGCTCCAATGGTGAGACTGAACTGAACCGTGTCGTAATTCCTTCTGTTTAGAGTCTGTATTTTACTGACCATCATTTCTATTGGTTATGATATTAATTTGTTCTCACTATGGGAATGTTTTTATCTCGTGTGTGCAGCTTGCTCCAGAGAATACTGTGATGTCGTTTGAAAGGGCCGTGGAAGCTGGAGGAGCAGGACTTGAGACTGACGTCACCATCAGGTATATACTGTCCTCACCTGTCTGTCCTCACCTGTCTGTCTTTCTGTCTGTCTGTCTGTCTGTCTGTCTGTCTGTCTGTCTGTCTGTCTGCCTGGCTTTCTCTCTCTCTGTCTCTCCAGTGTGCAGTAAATGTTCCTGTCAGTGTTTATTATATGTGATGTTTCTGGATTCATATTACTGCTGCATTAATGTGTGTGTTGCATGTTACTGCTGCATTAATGTGTGTGTTGCATGTTGCTGCAGCATTCATGTGTGTGTTGCATGTTGCTGCTGCATGTGTGTGTTGCATGTTGCTGCTGCATTAATGTGTGTGTTGCATGTTGCTGCTGCATTAATGTGTGTGTTGCATGTTGCTGCTGCATTAATGTGTGTGTTGCATGTTGCTGCTGCATTAATGTGTGTGTTGCATGTTGCTGCTGCATTAATGTGTGTGTTGCATGTTACTGCTGCATTAATGTGTGTGTTGCATGTTGCTGCTGCATTAATGTGTGTGTTGCATGTTGCTGCTGCATTAATGTGTGTGTTGCATGTTACTGTTGCATTAATGTGTGTGTTGCATGTTGCTGCTGCATTAATGTGTGTGTTGCATGTTACTGCTGCATTAATGTGTGTGTTGCATGTTGCTGCTGCATTAATGTGTGTGTTGCATGTTGCTGCAGCATTAATGTGTGTGTTGCATGTTGCTGCTGCATGTGTGTGTTGCATGTTGCTGCTGCATTAATGTGTGTGTTGCATGTTGCTGCTGCATTAATGTGTGTGTTGCATGTTGCTGCTGCATTAATGTGTGTGTTGCATGTTGCTGCTGCATTAATGTGTGTGTTGCATGTTACTGCTGCATTAATGTGTGTGTTGCATGTTGCTGCTGCATTAATGTGTGTGTTGCATGTTGCTGCTGCATAATGTGTGTTGCATGTTGCTGCTGCATTAATGTGTGTGTTGCATGTTGCTGCTGCATTAATGTGTGTGTTGCATGTTGCTGCTGCATTAATGTGTGTGTTGCATGTTGCTGCTGCATTAATGTGTGTGTTGTATGTTACTGCTGTATTAATGTGTGTGTTGCATGTTACTGCTGTATTAATGTGTGTGTTGCATGTTACTGCTGTATTAATGTGTGTGTTGCATGTTACTGCTGCATTAATGTGTGTGTTGCATGTTGCTGCTGCATTAATGTGTGTGTTGCATGTTGCTGCTGCATTAATGTGTGTGTTGCATGTTACTGCTGCATTAATGTGTGTGTTGCATGTTGCTGCTGCATTAATGTGTGTGTTGCATGTTGCTGCAGCATTAATGTGTGTGTTGCATGTTGCTGCTGCATGTGTGTGTTGCATGTTGCTGCTGCATTAATGTGTGTGTTGCATGTTGCTGCTGTGTCCTGTGAGAACCACGTGTCTCTAAAAAGTCAACTCTTCATGAGTTTCTCAGAAAAACATTTTCAGCTCTGTGACGAAGCATTTTACAGCTGAAGTAGGAGAATTTTCTCAACGCCTAAAGAAACAGTTCATCCTTCAGTTTATCAGGAAGATTCACATTCTTAATAAACACATTTTGTTGTACATAGTTTACTGGACAGGAAGGGTTTAAGAATTATAATCTGAGAAGTATAACGTAAACTGTCAGACAAATGTGCAGTAAATACTACAATATTTATGTATATGTATATAGTGTATACATTTTCAAAGGGTGCTCTAATGAATATGAATGATGCATATCCTGCTACCATGGCCACTTACAACAAATGCCATAATAATAATATCACGTTATTGTTGTAAAGATCATGAAATGTATTTAAACAATGTGTATCTTAAAATCCAAACAAGCTAATAGCTGGAAAAAATTGCTCAATTACAGCCAAACAAATGTTGTAGAAGTTTAAAAGTATCATTGAAGTTGGTTCAGCCTCTGACAGTGAACGTCCCTTGATTAGCGACTGCCTGATTAAGTAAACAAACTATTAAATGTGCATTCACAATTGCTTCAATGTGACCCTATTATGTGACCCAATTACAGTGTTTTGTTTTTGTTCTTTTTGTTTTTTTTAAGATGTTTTTTTTGGGCATTTTAATATTATTTGACACAGACAGTGGAGAGAGACAGGAAATGTGTGCAAAGAGAGCAGGGGTATGACATGCAGTAAGCGGTCCGGCCAGGCGGGGTTAAACCGGGGACTTGCTGCTCAAGGCATTTGCGCCCATGTGGTATGTGCACTAACCACTGGGCTAACAGGTCGCCTCTCAGTGACAGTGTTTGACAAGACGAGAGATTTCAACATGTAAAATGATCAACAGAGCAGTCTGCCACTAGTGAACTGATGCTAATTGTACAGATCAGATCCTAGTGTGCTACCCTCAGCACTAAGGTGATTACTGTCATATTCACTAAGCCCTAACCCCCCGCCCCACCCCCTCCCACATTAGCCCACGGCCGCTGAGTTAGCACACTATTTTACAGCCTGAAAACAGAAGGATTAGCAACAGTGCATGACTCAGCATTACTGGTTAGCTTAATCCGATACTTATGGTGACCCCGGCGAGACTGTGTGTGTGTGTGTGTGTGTGTGTGTGTGTGTGTTTTATGGGCATGTACATAACATATAACTTGTGTGATTAATTGAGATGACGGGTTTACTGAGATTGCTTCAGTGTGTGTTTGCTTATGAATGTGATAGATGGCTTTATGAAAGCAAGACTTTTGATTGCAGGTCCTCCTCCTCCTCCTCCTTCTCCTCCTTCTCCTCCTCCTCCTCCTCCTCCTCTCCTCCTCCTCCTCCTCCTCCTCCTCCCTGCTCTTTTCTCCTTTCATTCATATTCACCATATCACGACTTACCTTTCATTTCTGTGTCATCCTGATCCCTGACTCTGTAACTCCCTGTTAATATTTCCGTTGCTCTCTGTAGTTATGATGGTGTTCCCTTCCTGATGCACGACTCCACTCTGAAGAGAACCACCAATGTCGCTGAGATTTTCCCAAATCGAACACACCTCGATGCCTCCATGTTCACCTGGGCTGAGCTACAGCAGCTGAATGCTGGCGACTGGTTCTTATCGGTGAGACTAACACACACACACACACACATACACACACACACACACACACACACACACACACACACACACACACACACACACACACACACACACACACACAAAATACAGTATATTATTGGTGGATGAAAACACCAAATTTCATCTTTACCTCAACTATGCATTCTGCCTTACCTTTAGATTTATGCAGAGTATTTGTTTTTCTTTTCTTTCATAAAACCAAGAGGTTGAATGATTTACTTAGAAGAAAGTTCACGTAAAAACAAATTGGAGTCCAGAAGAATGGCTACATGTAAATGACATGGATGCGGTGTGCTGCTATAGATAATGTTGTAATGAATTAGAATTAGATTGTGAATTAGATATAGAGCGCTGATACAGCTTGACAATGTCACTCTTTCTTTGCACTGTAACTTACGATCATTTTATTTTTTCTATAAATTCTCAGCATGACTAAGCATCTATTCTTCAACATGACTACAAACACACTCTCTTACAGAGGGATCCGTTCGGGACTGTGTCGTCCCTGTCTGAGACGGACTGCTCCCAGGCCCAGAACCAGTCTGTTCCCTCACTGGCCCAGTTTCTAGAGGTAGCGGCTGGTAGCGGCAGACTAGTGCTGTTTAATCTGCGCAGGCCACCGTACGGACATCCCTACAGTCAGTCATACATCAACACCACCCTGCAGGTGGTGCAGGCCCACATTAACTCCTCACAGGTAACTGTTTGGAGATTTTCGTTTTCAGTTTCATCCATTTGAAAGCATATTGTGTCATATAACATTATTATTGGTTTGTTTGTTATTGATTATAGATTCAAATGATAGATTATTATAGTAGATGATATTCAGATGATATACCCTCGCTCTACAAACATATGGCAAGTTTTTTTGACCCCGATCAGATCCTTTAGTTTTAGGTATCTGCTGATACCGAGTCCAATCCAATACTTATATTAACATAGCAGCAGAACGTGCATTGTTGTAAATATGTACCTATATATAGGTGCTGTGGCTGCCCTCTGAGGACAGGGAGATGGTGCATGCTGTGGATCCAGAGCTGCAGCAGACCTCTGGAGAAAAGGCTTCTATTCAGGAACTGACAGACGGTCACATCAGCAGACTGAACCTGCACTACAGCACCATGTCACAACAACAGTTCAGGTGCACACACACACACACACACACACACACACACACACACACACACACACACACACACACACACACAGAGGTTAATAAGTAGTACAAGAGAGATGAGTGGGAGATACTTGCACATAACCAGAAGCTGTGGAAGAACAATCTGGAAATAAAGGCTACAAAGATGGTTGAGTGACTCACACATTGACAGATTTTACAGTGAGGTGACAGTGCGGTAACAGTGAGGTAACAGTGAGGTGACAGTGAGGTAACAGTGAGGTGACAGTGCGGTAACAGTGCGGTGACAGTGCGGTGACAGTGAGGTAACAGTGCGGTAACAGTGAGGTAACAGTGAGGTGACAGTGCGGTAACAGTGCGGTGACAGTGAGGTGACAGTGAGGTAACAGTGCGGTGACAGTGCGGTAACAGTGAGGTGACAGTGAGGTAACAGTGAGGTGACAGTGAGGTGACAGTGCGGTGACAGTGAGGTAACAGTGAGGTAACAGTGCGGTAACAGTGCGGTGACAGTGAGGTGACAGTGAGGTGACAGTGAGGTGACAGTGAGGTAACAGTGAGGTAACAGTGCGGTAATAACAGTGCGGTAATAACAGTGCGGTGACAGTGAGGTGACAGTGAGGTGACAGTGAGGTAACAGTGAGGTGACAGTGAGGTGACAGTGAGGTGACAGTGAGGTGACAGTGAGGTAACAGTGAGGTGACAGTGCGGTGACAGTGAGGTGACAGTGAGGTAACAGTGAGGTAACAGTGAGGTGACAGTGAGGTGACAGTGAGGTGACAGTGAGGTAACAGTGAGGTAACAGTGCGGTAATAACAGTGCGGTAATAACAGTGCGGTAACAGTGCGGTGACAGTGAGGTGACAGTGAGGTGACAGTGAGGTGACAGTGAGGTAACAGTGCGGTGGTAACAGTGAGGTAACAGTGCGGTGACAGTGAGGTAACAGTGAGGTAACAGTGCGGTAATAACAGTGCGGTGACAGTGCGGTGACAGTGCGGTAACAGTGAGGTAATAACAGTGCGGTAACAGTGCGGTAACAGTGCGGTGACAGTGAGGTGACAGTGCGGTAATAACAGTGCGGTAATAACAGTGCTGTAACAGTGCGGTAACAGTGCGGTGACAGTGAGGTGACAGTGCGGTAATAACAGTGCGGTAATAACAGTGCGGTAACAGTGAGGTGACAGTGAGGTAACAGTGAGGTAACAGTGCGGTGACAGTGAGGTGACAGTGAGGTAACAGTGCGGTGACAGTGAGGTGACAGTGAGGTAACAGTGCGGTGACAGTGAGGTGACAGTGAGGTAACAGTGCGGTGACAGTGAGGTAACAGTGCGGTGACAGTGAGGTGACAGTGCGGTGACAGTGAGGTAACAGTGCGGTAATAACAGTGCTGTAACAGTGCGGTAACAGTGCGGTGACAGTGAGGTGACAGTGCGGTAATAACAGTGCTGTAACAGTGCGGTAACAGTGCGGTGACAGTGAGGTGACAGTGCGGTAATAACAGTGCTGTAACAGTGCTGTAACAGTGCGGTAACAGTGCGGTGACAGTGAGGTGATGTGATTATTATAATCTGAGCTCTGTGTTAAACTTTACATGGGGATTCTTTCGTAGTGCAACTGGACAGTAATTTACTGATGATCAGAAGGGAAGAAAGTTCTTCTTTGACTCTAATGGACAAACCGAGTTGGGTATCATTCAAGACATTTTATAACGAGTACCAATACTTTCAAGTAGTAGATACCACTTTATAAACAATGCTTAATCTTTTTGGTCTCTTTGTAATACAGAATGCCTTGAGAAAGAGAAACCACAGTAACATTTGACCGTTCAGACACCTGATCAATATTATTACAGATACTGACCCGTATTTAATGTAGATCGGACATGACATAACCAATTTATATTAAATACTGTTTCTTTGTCAAAGTTGTGATACAATTCAATGTTCCCACTATCAGTTATAAGGTGACCACAGAAGGCCTCATATTACCTTTAATAACAAATTAGCACAATAACTTCCACACAGTGGGGTGAATTTAATTATGGGAAAAAATAAGGCGCTTTCAAATAGCTACTCGCTGCCTGAGTTGAAGTTTTAGTATCAGTAGAAGTTGGTGAATCCCTAACTTAAAAAAAAGAAATTTAGATATACATGTTAACTCGCACAGTATTAAATGTTTTAGCTCTCTTGTGATGGTTTCCCCACATTGTGAAGTTGTTGCCTTCATTAAAACATATTTTACTATTTAAAAGCAGGAGAGGCCATAACGTTTTCTACACTCTGTTGTCCATTGATTATTTTTACAATAGAGCTTTGCTGTTGAAAGTGTTCATAATGAAAACGTCAAAGGAATTGATACATACCTGTTCATATTCATGTAACTTTACATGGCACTAGCAGTCTGTGAAAGTAGATGGTGAAATATTTAAGAAGTTCTACTTCAGTATTTCAGTGTAAAGGTTTGTTTCTTTTGCTCGCTGATGAAGCATGAAGCTGGTGCTTTTGCACCGTTGTGAACTAACCCTCAGAAATAATAACAAGTTTATATAACTCCTGGAGATTATACAACTCCGGGTTGTATAACCGGGCAAAGAATAATTTCCTCTCCGCTTCTTAACTTCCTCTTAATTAAAAATCGATGTCTCTAATATCTTTCTTTCTGTCGCTATCACACTGTTTACCTTTACAGATGATCGTGTGTGTGTGTGTGTGTGTGTGTGTGTGTGTGTGTGTGTGTGTGTGTGTGTGTGTGTGTGTGTGTGTGTGTGTGTGTGTGTGTGTGTGTGTGTGTGTGTGTGTGTTCTATACTTCTGAAAGGTCTTTCATGCTTATAGGTTGTAGAAAGTCCTCTTTACTAATATATGTTATTTTGTAAGTTTGTTTCAATCAGAATAAATCCAGTCTCTGTAAAAGAAACTGGACGCTCAGCATCAACATGTGTGCAGATTTAAACAGGAACAGCTTCCTGTTTCAGTGTCAAGTGCAGAATAACGCCTCTAACAAGCTGGAATTACCAGCAACGTGTTGCTTTAGCAAAGCTCTTTAAACGTCACAGGAGAAACAGAAGGTGAGTCTCGGGTTAGCACTGCTGGAACATCAGCTGAACTGACAGATCACAGTTTGAACCTCTTCATCGTAACACTGAGTAGACTGCAGAGGGCCAAAGAAACAGACTCACTCAATATTTAGATGAAGATGAACCAGGTGACGAAGAAGACTCTTTGATGTGCAAGGTAGTAAAGTAATTTCTTCCTCCCCCCCATCTCCCCACTCTCTCTACAGTAAGTACCAATCAGTGAACATCAGCACTAACCTGTATGTGATCAGCCAGCCGTGGCTCTACACTTTGGCCTGGTGTGCCGGAGCACAGTCTGTAACCACCAACTCCATCCACATCCTGTCCAACATCAACAAGCCGCTCTTCCTTATGGTGAGCAGATTCTCTGATATTATGATCCTTGCTGTCCTGAATAAGGGTTACATCATATTGCTTAAAGGTTCATTTAGTTTGGCTGCATGAAGCTCTATCTATGATCTTAGCGCTTTGTACATTGCTGCATGGTTCCACCATTCTTTTCTCTTTCCTTGGACATGCTGTTACATTCTGTCCCAGCTGTCTGCGCAGTTATTGGATTGAATATAGGGTAAATAAAAACAGATCGTTACCTTTTTATCTCTTTTTGACTAAATCATGGAGTAACGTGCTCAGGTCTTTGCTGCTTGGTAAGAAAACAGAATCAAAATAAAAGACAAATCATTATTTAAAGAGTTACTCCAGTGACTTAATACTGCACTTACATACAGAGACAGATAAAACCATGTGGTCAGAATTGAAACCGCAGAGGCTGAGATGTATTGACTATTATTCCCTAGAATGGGTCAAGTGCCAAAAACAGTGGATCCTACGTTTTTCATAATGCAACTCAATAATTAGCTGCGTTTCCATCAAGGTGGACACGGGACGCTGGTTGCTGTTGCTCGCTGGGGTAACACACTCTCATCCTAGGAGTCTAAAGTTAGGACTCTTGTGTGTTTGAGGAGTTTCTCTTTACTTGGTCACTTTTAGCCTGAGGAATTTTGTGAATACCAGATTTATACATTTATATTTTATACATCTAGAATTTGCTCAGATCCACTTTGACTTTGAATAAGTAGGCAGGTAGGAGGTTCTGTAACGGTTTGAAAAATCTCTTCAGAAGGTATTGTGGGTGTTTTGAACATTGTTGAGCCTGTGACCTTTTGGTTATATTGACATTCTCTCTCACCACCTACATGTCTATGAAACTTCGAATGAGTTGGAATACGTGTTCAAGTCTAAGCCCAAAACTTTATGGTCACTAAATGAAAAAATGATATTCATGTTCACACCTTGTTCCAGCAAATGTAATCATCCCCCTCTCTCTCTGACTCTCCAGACTCAAGAGGAATATAGTTTGATGTGGATTCTGACTGATGCTGTGTCGGCCTTCCTCATCATTGCAGTTTTCATATTCCATTGGTGCGTAGACACACACACACGCACACACACACACACACACACACACACACACACACACACACACACACACACACACACACACACACACACACACACACACACACCACACACCACACACACACACACACGTGTGAGATTCATCTTCTTGTCAGTCAGGTGAAGCTCTTCACCATAATGGGCTGGATATTTTCCCCATGGCCTCCTCCATGGATTTATTTTTACTTTATTTGTTCTTATCACATCATGTCTTTCATCATCAGTTGCTTTCTTCTCCTTTTTATACGTGGGCTTTAGTCCACAATCACCTGGCCCCTTTTACACGCACACACAACGTCCTCATGCACTCAGTGTGCACATCAAAGCGGTTACAGGCATACATGTGGCAGTCTCAAAGCACTTTGGTAAACACAGAAACACACCTGGTTATTCTCTGCAGCTCTGATCTCTCTCTTTGGTGTGTGTGTGTGTGTGTGTGTGGTGTGTGTGTGTGTGTGTGTGTGTGTGTGTGTGTGTGTGGTGGTGTGTGGTGTGTGACACAGGTGGAGAGAGAGAGGCCTGCCCTTCTGGTCCGGCAGCCGCCAGACTCACGAGAATGGACCGTACAGCAAGTTCAGGACAGGTATGTAATTCTTTCTACACTGTGTTATTGTGGATCAATGTAAAACATGTTATCATTTCCATCTTTGCATGCAGTGATCTCCTGCTGTGTGTTGTGTGTGTGTGTGTGTCAGACTCTTCAGAGGTCATCTGTTTTCGATGGAGCCCCCTCCACTCTGACCCCCCTGATGGAGCCCTCGTCTCCCTTCCCTTGGTCTTCAACCCATGACACCCTGCATGTCAGCCCTGCATGTCAGCCCTTCGGGAACCTTGTATGAACCTTTGTACGAGCTTAATGTCGCAACATTCTTTAATTGTAGTGCTGCAAGAGGCTATACTGTGACGACCACCAATGACCTCCACTAGAGAACTACTGTATATGTGTCTTTGCATCATGCACCAAACTCAGTAGTTGGTTTTTTAATCCCATCATTGCATCTATAGATACTCGGCTGTCTTTCACCTGGTTCATATAAATGTATTCTGTCGATGTTCGCATCACCTCAGGGTACCTGCCTGCACTTACCCAGCCCTCATATGTTTCTTGTGCACCATTGCCTCTTCTCCAGTATGGCCTCTGTATTACCCACAATGCTTCTTGACATGTGAAGGTATAAACTTTAAACTGTGTGACCTTTGCCCCCCCGCAGAGCTGAGTGACGTGTGGTCCATCTCCAGCGTCAATGTCCGGCCTGACCTACGGAGCACTCCGGGTTCACCCAGTGCCCCTCACCTGCCCACCATCACAGAGGAGTGACTGGGGGAGAGATAGAGAGAGGCAAGAGAGAAAGGTACAGCTAGAGAGAGATGGAAAAAATGAGAGAGATAGTGCTGAAAACGTAGTTTCCAATCTTAAGTATTTGTCGATAACTTAAATATTCATGATTAAATAAGAAACCGTCAAATGGGATTAAATACATTCTTGAAGTGCTGGTAACATACTGTAGGCAAACGGCTCTATACCATGTGCCATACTATAAATGCAGAAAGCACTCCTGAAAGCACCAAAGTGTGTGTTCATGTAGGAACTCGCCACACAGTAAGAAGCTGATGGAGAAATTGTGTTTAAATAAAATAAAAGAAGCGACTTACAATAAGTGCATTCAAACATATGGGTACATATCTAACAAGAGTTAGAAGAATCATTAAAGTACATCATCCTCATCAAAGTTGAGAGGAAAAAGGTTTTCTTTTGGAAATATGACAAAAACAGGACAAAGTGACCAAGAACAGAACAAAGAAACATGTTCAGGTAAAGTAAGAGACAGCACTTCCTCTCTCATGCTCTCTGTCTGCGGGCCGCTAAACCAAACCTCATTCACTGATCTGCCATCAGGGACGCAGCAGAGACTCTGGACACGAGCCCGGAGCACCGGTGTCCGTTCTATAATCTCATAGATGCCATTAAAAAGCCCGGGCAGTGAGGACCGTTGAACACGAGCCCAGAGGCTGCCATGCTTTAGAACACTTTCATCATTCAACACCACCAGCTGAGCTCAACAACGCAAGAAACTAAACATCCCAAAAGAAAGAAGAAACCAATGAATATATACTGCTGTAGTAATAAATGAGTCGCTTTCACTCGTTCCGTCTCGTATTTCTAGTTGATAAAAACCAAACGTTTGTTGAAGAGAAGCTGGAGCAGGAGACGGTGATGAAGTGGAATCTATGGACAAGGTGCTACACGTGTTTCCCCCCCAGCTGTACAGACATCAGGTGCATTAGAACAAACCTTAAACCATGTCTTAAATGTTCATCTCTGTCTGTGAGTTGTTGGAAGCGGTGTATGAACTGTACACTGTTGGACTGACGGAATGAATGTAACCCAGAGGAGAAGATATTGTTAATTACTATTTATCTTTTGTACTAAAGTGAATGTATTGTTAAGCAGGGCCATGTTTCTCAAAAGCATATGAGGAATGTTCTGGCTGGGATTATCCCAGTTTGGCTATAGATGTGTGCCAAATGTAGAATCAGCTGCTCTGAATAAAGATAAAGATGCTTTTGAGAAATCGTGATGCTCTTTTTACGAGGCAGTGAACACAGCATCTGCTTTTTCTTTAAATGTACGCACACTTTCTGGAAGTATGACTTTAGAGTCAGTCTGTGCTATGTCCTAACTTAAACTGATTTTAGATCTGAAATCCAAAGTGTCTCAACTTTTCGGGTGTGAAATCCACGAGGTTAGAGGCCTTGATTTTCTGGTTTTTTTCCAGTTTGCTGCACAGTGATGGAGATGAAACAGGATGTGCTGCAGTAAGTGCCATTAAACATGCAGTCTGAATCCATATGCACATGATTCTACCCAAGTTAGCATTTAATCTATCATTTTGAGTCATTGTTAGACTTGATAAATATTAGACTTAAGTTTAGTACTAGGTTGGACTGTTGCTGCCTGACTGAGGTGGTGCCATGTCAGATAAATGTTTGGCTGAAGTTTCTCCACTAGTTGTATTAACCTCTGAATGACATTGAATTCATTACTCAGTCAGAAAAAATACTAAACATTGTTTATACGATCTAGAACTAAAGTTAAGTCATTACAGTTACATGACTGTCGAAGACTGCAAGTGCAACAAAGCAACTTAATGTACTTATTGTATTGTAATATGAATAAGTGGGTAGCACTTAATTTACCTGTGTTTGTGTTCCTATTGAGAATATAGTATGCTAAGCATTTTGGCTGAAATCCCTATACAGCCATATTTATTCTATTGAATACTATGTTTCCCACCCTTGCACCGTTCATTTTCAGAGAGCGAGTCTGGTGACGATGCAGCACTGTGCTGGAGTTCCTTTGGATATCCGTTAGATTTTGAGCCTTGCATGTGTTGGATTCATCCGACTTTTGTCTGATGCTCCACCTAAGATCTATCGTTTTAAATGGTGTCAGTAAAGAGATTACCTATAGTTATTTAAGTGGTGGCAAGTCCTCAGTTGAATCCTAACGTCCATAGAAACTTTTAGATTTCCCAAAACACGGTCCGGTAAAAAGGTAGCACTCCAGAGGTCAATAACAACAAGCTCTGGTGAAAGATTCATAGCAGTGGCAGAGCACCCAACTGAAGTTCAGTGCAGGAGAAGTGCACCTCTTATAAATTCATAGAAATGTCTCAAACCACTGCAGTACAATCCACTTGCCCACTGTCTAATGTATTACATGGCTTTCACAAGACTCAGCCATCCAGACTGGTAAACAAAAGAACCTGCAGCATGAACATATTTTCTTGTTTCTGGGAGCAAGGCTTTGTTTGATGATCTCATCGCAGTCATCCATCATCGGTGGAACATACCTGCTTTGCTGTCTTGATGCCTGTAGATTAAAACAAATATATTTTTTACAAAGTAATTATTAAATAGAGTTATGAATTTTACTCCACTGCCTAAGCTGTGTATTAGATGTGGCTCCCTCAGTGGTGTGATTTAGGATGCATTGCTTGATACTGGAAGGGGATCTTGCCCTGTTGGGAAGCTGTGGTCTTGTTAACACCTGCGCACCATGTGATTGACTTGTACACTGAGACATTGGCCGTTGTCATGCTTTTACTTTAAATGTGTACAAACAAGTAACGTGAAGAGATGCCCACTGCAAGAGACATTTTCAGGCAATGCGTGGCTTAATAATAAAAATAAAAATAATTAGATCTTCTGAATTAAAACACTGAAATGAGTGCAAGCAGTCAACTGTGAACATCACTAAAATCAGAAATGATGTAAAGTCCACATCTAAACAATGAACTGCAGTACTTGGTGCTGAGGGGAAATAACCTCAGATATAATGGAATCATATTACAATATGGTTGTTATTATATTCCAGATGCTATTCTTTGAAATGATTAAATCTGTGTAGCATTTTACATCTTGTGCTGTACTGAACGGCTATTTTTTATTTTATTTAATAGAAACATTTTTTTAATTTATTTTTTACTGTAACTTTTCTCTGATTGTAAATGCTACTGTCATCTGGTATTAAAACATGAGAAGAGAGGTTTGGTTGTTGGTAACATTGTCTGTGGGGTTTTTCTTTATGCCTGTACAGATAGCTTAGAGTGTTCTTTATAAAGGCACAAAAAAACTACTTTCTAGTGATATATTATTCTGTAAAAATATTTAAGTTATTTTAATTAAATCTCCAAAATCTCTACTAGCAATTATATATTAAATTAACAACAATCAAATATATTTTCAGAATTAGAATAATAATAATTAATAAATAGGGATGAAAAAATAATTAGAAAAAAGTACTGAAATGGAAATAAAACCCAAACCAAACTTGAGCAGGAAAGAAATGATGCTACTGGTAGAACTGGCTCCACATATTATACTATGACTTTTTTAATGACATGCTATAATATATCTATACTAAGTATGACATATACAGCATACTAGGACATTTTCTTGTGACATTATTTTCTTTATCCTATACTATGACTTTGTTTTACATCATACTACATTAAGACATTTTCTTAGACATACTATACGGATACCTTTATGGCATATAGTATTTTTATGGCTGATATTTGTCACATTTTTTATGGCATACTGTAATTTCTTTTTTGTATGACTTTTGTGGCATATTAAACGATGACTTTTTACGACATGCTTTACTATTTTTAATAGACTGACATGTTTATGGTATACTATTTGATCACTTTTTTTATGATACGCTATAGAATAACTGTTCTTCAACACACTATGACTTTTTTATTTTATACTATACTATGACATTTTTTGTGACATCTTTAATGACCGGCTGCATTATGAATTTATTTTACTGACGTTTTTGACACTTTTATGGCGCACACACACCAAACTATGGAATCTTTGGAGACATTTGTTATGACATTTTATTAGGCTATGTTTTCATTACGACTTGTTACACTATACTATCATTTATTTATAGCATACTATGCTATTACTTCTTTAAATTATTTTTTTTAAACACCTTACTAGGCTATGATTTTATGTTTTTTATGACATACTATATTATAATAATAAAAAGACATGGCATACAGTCCTATATTGTGACAAGTGTTCTAGCAACAGCACAAGTTAGCTAAAAAAACAAAAGCCACCATTGAACAATATGTCAGCATATAAAGATATACTAGTGAACAAACATGTTGCAGTATCCTGTTAAACACAACACTAGTTTCAGCCACAATGTGACAAATAACACAAAAGCCAATATATCAGTGTCTGTGTTAAATATATTGTGAACTACATGAATGATTCATTAATTTGTATCAGTCAAGTCAAAACACATTTCTTTAATGTTTTATACAAAAGTGAAAGCACACATGACACAGAGCATGAAAACACTACAGGAAGTCAAGAGACCGGTTACACAATCATAGACAATAACACAATTAAAAAGCAACAGGCAAAAACACAAGTTTGCATTAGTCCACAAAGAAAAACAACAAACTGGACATAAAGGTATCAAATGAAATGGTTGGCACTGTTAAAATACCAGTGTATTTGTTCATCATACGGACACAACAAAACCAGTGCAGGTTAATGGATGAAGGCTTTGTTACATCAACAAGTAGACATGACACATAAAAAGAAACACCTTCACACAAACATGCCTGAGTTTCCCCGAAACAATGAAGGAAAATAATAAGGAAAAATGTCTAGACCCTTGTGGCACGGATCAGATTGTTTTATTTTATTAATCAACACAAAGTAACATGTTTTTCTCTTTTTGACAAACGTGCAAAAGTCCGGGCATTTCTTCTCAAGCCTTAACACGTTTGTATTTAAAGAGTTACTTATAACATCAGTTTTATAGTTAACATTTTATAATTTTATAATAACTTGCTAATCTTTTCAAAGCTAAACTGAATTTGCTTTTGGACTTTGACGATGCAATAGTCATGTATTGATCAGTAAGATGTTTGCTTAGCTGTGCCACAAAGTGTTAAAGCGAGGAAATAAACCCAGGCAAAAATCAGATCTGTGCCACGACAGAATAAACAACTGGATGTCTGTTTTTAATGCAACCATAGTGGAGGTAAGGCCACCGGGTGAGTGTATTTCAAATATTAAAAAATGTTTATCTAGTTTTACAGCAGATATTCTGTCTTCTGGGGAAAACAACTGACCTGCCCTGCGTGTCTTATTGAACAAAAGGTTAGTTATTTGTGTGAAATCTGTGAGAAATGTTTAAAGGACAAATGTATAAAAGTTATCTTAACAATGATCCTGATGTTTGACTTATGAGTAAAACATCCTTAGTGAAATGTAGGAATGGGTGGTGGTGGTGGTCTAGTGGTCTAGTGCTACGGCTTCCCAATACAACAAGGAAGCAATGTACTTAACCCTGAGCTGTAGTTAGTTCACTGTAAGTCGCTCTGGATAAGAGCGTCTGCTAAATGACATGTAGTGTGAAAATGTAATGGAGGCTTTGTATGAAGAAGCTAAAGTTAACCCCTCCAAAGGACAAAACAATGTGACTCACTTTAAACTTACATTTCACTCTGAGCAGCTTTTCACACAACAACCCAGGATCCCAATCAAGATCCAGGAAGTATCTTTAAGGATTTCTTCTTCTCATGAGCTACTGCACTTTTTGATTTGATTTCATGATTGTTCAACACTGTGTATTTTGTCGCAGGTCCAGATACAGATGAAAAATATTTCAAACATTTTATATTATAGCTCAGCCTCGGTGAGGGAGGTATGTGTTCTCTTAGTAGTTCAAGTTGTTTTAATGCACTACACTGGCAGTCTTGGGAGATCTGTGAAGTACATTTTATGTGTAATGACTTGCTTACACTTAGACATTTAAGTTTCTTAGTAAATAGGACAATTTTAGGCAACTGTGCTGAAAAAAGTGTGATGTGGAAAATTCCTTTTTAACACAAATATTCTAAACCTTTAGTTATAAATGCATCTGCAAACTAAAGAACTTATTAAGACAAATTACATTTGGAACAACAATAAAAAAGGGGTGAGAGTAGACAACATAGTCTTACGAGCTTTTTCCAGTGCTTTTTGGCTGCATCTCATGGTTTTCATCAGTGGATACTACTGTATACTTAACATCTGTGTAGGATGTGAATATCTATTATCACATGACCAAATGTTTAATACTGAAAACCAAAGTGGAAAAGCTGGACCAAAGTGGACCTGGAGTTAAGATTATTTTTGTCAAACTACAGAAATGTTATAAAAGCCCCATCAGAACAGCAGCTGCACTCCACGGGAATGCTGGTTAATGCAGTCTCAACAGAAAGAGAAACGATTAAGGCATGAAATGTAAAACTAAACACAACTGATAATAATCTACAACATTAAACAAAACAGAAGAGGTTTAAACATAAATTAATTTACATGAATTAAGTATTAAAAAACAAAACCCCAATGTAAACTGTCACACAGTATAGACCACACATAGCAAAGCTATGGTCTGGGACCCAAAACACCCCACAGGTCTGTTTGTAGTGTTTCACAGTTTTAAATACATGAGATCAGGTCCCTTAACGCCACTTCACTTACACTGTTTGGTTCCAAGGCCAGAGAAATAGATAAATGTTTTTCTAAACCCAAATAAAGTGATGAAAAGATTAACTCTTAAAACCAACAATAAGAAAGAACAAGAAAAACTGTTTCTGACCTTGTTTTCTGCAAGAAAATTACATCCAATACTGTATCTAAGAAAGAACATAACTTTATGACTTTATGACTTTGTCAGTATTTCAAGATGCACTAGGCAAAAAAGTAACGAGACTAAATGTCTATAGCTTCACTAAAGTGAGTTCCTGTAGTGATACTCACTACAGGAACATTAAATGTTAAATAAACACACACGAAACAAAACCACAATAGTATGGATGAAAACTTTGATATTTTTAAATCCTTTTTGGTGGTGAGACAAAAAAAACATCTATCCACAGAATGGTGCCACAGGGAAGGTCAAGTTGCCAAATAAAACATGTTTACATTCTGAGTTGAGTGCTCTTACCTTAATTTCTAAGCTGTCCTTTAAGTTGAAGGCTAACATTAGCATGCTAACTCTTGGAGGTTAGCGATGGCTTCTGCAGTGTTCGCCAAATTAAATGTAAGACTTTTTAAATACCACATATAATTTAATTTAATATCCTTTTCACAATCATATAAGTCAAATAAAGATGGACAACCAGTAGTGAAAATAGGGCCTATAATTAATATTAAGTACACGTATCTATTGACATTAAAGGTTCAATGTGTAATTCCGAGCCACCTGCTCCAAAGAAATAAGGGGCAGTATTTCACCTCTAAACTGGGTCCATACAATCTCTAATGTTCATATTTGTGTTGTAGTAGTTTGGCATATTTATTGTATTTTTATTTATTCTTTATATTATGTTTTACATTTACTGTGTAAAGCCTGTCAGCCAGTCAGTGGACAAGAATACCAACAGTCGACCAAACTGCTGAAACTGTGAGAGCCGGTCAGAAAACATCTGCTGTCTTATAATCTTCAGGTGGAGCTGATCATCTGTGTTTACTGAGCGCTGATGTTAACCGGGGCTGTAGTCTGTGTGACATTACGTTAGTTAGTTACTAAATCCAAAGTGGCAGAAACTAGAAAACGACCCGGATATTCGTCTCGTCTTCCCGGTGGCAGCGCAGCAAGGAGAACAGCCCGCCGGGGGAAGAGAGAAGTCAGAGGAGACTTGAGCTCAGCCAGAACAAGACCAGCCCAGCAGTCACAGCGGCTACTGGACCTTGTAACGGCAGCATCAGGGAGTTTGCCGATGCTGAACTGCAGCTAACTGCTAACTGAGGCTACACCGTTCCCTGGGGCTGCTTCTACACTCAGCCTCCTGGCTGCTGTGAGGACGAAGCGAGGTGGTGCGGGTGGTTTTCTCTTTTCTGCCACTTTGAATTTAATCCAATGAACAAACTATAACAGACAAGGGACATGGCTGTAATATTTAAAAGCGAGTCAGGCAGCTGTACTTCCATTATGAGTCGATGAGCTTCCTAGCTTCTGTAGTCCACCAGTCTCTCTTGTAGTTCATAAATGTATAATATCTAATCACAGCTTAGTTTACTGATGTACTTTTAGGTAGCAAAGTCCTTAAAATGTTCAAACATTCAGGCAGTAAACATTTATGAAAGGTGTTTTACGGAGTCTCATCAGTTTAATCTGAATCAGCCAAATAAAGTTAACATGACAGCAGTATGTATTTCTGTACAAGAAGGTCTGACTGTTGAATCCTGACCTGCTGGACGGAGAGTTCAGAGGTAGTCATCCTCGCTGGACGGCTCATCCTCATCTTCATCATAGTTGTAGAGGTGGTAGTTGCTGGGGCCTTCGCCGGGGTCGTCGCTGCTGGAAGACGAAATTTCCCCGGTAAGCTTTGAACCTTCTGAGCTAGCAGAAGGACTGCGGCTCATCCTCCACAGCTGGTGGGCAAAGGTCCGCCCCCAGCTGCAGTGCTGGCCAATAGGGCGCAAGAGCCGGATGAGCTCGGCGGCTTCCTGCCAGTAAGAAGTTCACTTGCTGTGGCCCCGCCCAGAGCGCTGCTTGTTCATAGTGGTCAGCATCTGGCTGATGTAGGAGGTCAGCAGGTCGTCCATTTTGTAGCCCTGCGGGTGAAATGGAAATACACGCACACACACACGTTAAAAATTCACAACTGATATCTTCAGTTTAATAATATTTTTTCTTTTAGCTCATAAACTCGTTGGTGACAGCGTCGGCTGCTGGGGATGAGATGGGAGTGGCTCAGCTGGAGATCAGAAAGCTGGACAGAATCAGGTAATGAGTCACACAATAAAAGCATGGTGATGACCTGGTTCTGTTCCTGCAGTAGGCTGGGACCAGGGAGAGACTGGGACCTATATCTCTCAGTAGTGACGACTTCATGAGCTTTTTTAACGATAAAATTATAATTATTAGAGACAAAATTAATCTCCTCCTGCCCTCAATTGGTAATGACTTAACTTTCATCCATCCATCGTCTACCGCTTATCCGGGGACTTAACTTCAACCTCCGGAATTTCAAAAACATCTGTAACTCCTGAAATATATCAAGACTGTTTTACTCCAATCAACCTTAACCAACTAACTTCAACAATCTCTTTGTCTAAGCCATCAACCTGTCTTTTAGACCCGATTCCAAACTGTTTAAAGAAGTTTTACCCTTAATTAACAACTTGTTATTAAATATGATCAACCTGTCTCTATTATCTGGCTACGTACCACAATCCTTTAAAGTAGCGGTAATGAAACCACTTCTTAAAAAGTCTAGTCTTGATGCAGAGGTTTTAGCCAACTATATATATATATAGTATATATATAAGCTTATAGTTAGGGCTGGCTCAGGCTTGCCTTGGATCAGCCCCTAGTTATGCTGCTATATGCTTAGACTGCCGGGGGACACCTCCCTGCTCTCCTCCTTCTCTTCCTCTTTCCTCCCCTCCCTCTCTTCTTCTCCCTCTCTATCTGTATGCATTTATGTAAATGTATGTTACTAACTCATCATTCGGGGCATCATCCCCGGAGTTTCTGTCTCTCATGTGGCAGGTTGCCACAGATAAAGTTTCCGTCAGGATCAGGAATCGTGGCTGCGCCTGCTGACCTGGTCCTGCTGGACACCGGGAAGCCTTTTTGACATTTTCCTGGATTCATCCATACTTTCTCTTTTTCAACACAACATCATTTTCTGTCAAATGTTGTATTTGTACTATGTTGTTTATCCTGTACATACGACATCTATTGCACGTCTGTCCGTCCTGGGAGAGGGACCCCTCCTCAGTTGCTCTCCCTGAGGTTTCTTCCATTTTTCCCCCTTTAATTATGGGGTTTCTTTTAGGAAGTTTTTCCTTGTGCGATGCGAGGGTCTAAGGACAGAGGGTGTCGTATCCTGTACAGTCTGTAAAACCCACTGAGACAAATGTATAATTTGTGATATTGGGCTATATAAATAAATTTGATTTGATTAGACTCCGGAGACGTGGAGCTGGACATAGAGAGAGAGAGAGAGAGAGAGAGAAAAAAATTGGTTGGTTGCGGGACTACCAGACTCCTCCCCCGGTGCGGAAGGGACATACCGTGTACTGGTATGTATACAGGGGGGTATACACCAGCCTCTGTTGGACACCGGTTGTACCCAAACCATGATCCACCAGCGTTTGGTTCGGCCCAGGGCTTTGCTAGAAGCATCGTGGGTAAGGGTGAGGTGTGTTCGTGGAGATATCCACAAGTATCCGGTGGTGACCCTCGCCATTTCTTTCAGAGGGAAATAACATAGAGTTAAGGACGGAGTTAGCTCTCGCCTTACGCACCCGATTCTGGGAACAAATTGGCCGGGGTTCAATAGGCTAGCGGAGAAAGTTATGGGGGTGTGATTACGTGCGGTAGGGACATGTGTGTTGCGTGAGGTGTTGAGTGGGGACACGGAAGAGGTGTTAGTGGGGACATGGAGGAGGAGGGTGGAGGAGGGGAGCCCAAAACCCCCATCCACACGCGTGCGTTCGGTCTCGGGACAAAACCATGCTTTCAATCAGTTTGTGAGTATTAATGGCTCCCTACTGCAGCCGAACGCCTCACTTACTTACCCCACACTTTACTGTGATTAGGGACAGGTTGTATCGTGTGAGCCGTGACACACAGACGGGGGAGGAAAACAGCCGTCGGGAAATGATTTTCCAAGCGGCTCATTATAACCCCATGGCCGATCATCTAGGGCACGACAAAACACTTCACATCATGGCCCGATTTTATTGGCCGGGCATTCTCGCGGTAGTGTGCATGATGTCACAAATGTCAGCTGGTTAACCCGCCGGCCACACCAAAAGGGCCTTTGCGCCTTCTCCCATTAATGGAGGTGCCGTTTGAGTACTTGACTACTTGAATATCATCCACAGTGAGACGTGGGAGCAGCATATGCAGCAGGTGGGGGCAGTGCTCGAGTCCCTGAGGAGCACGGGGCTCACAGCCCAAAGAAGTGTGCGGTTGGGCGGAGGGAGGGACGGTATCTGGGGTACCACTTGCCATTTCCGCCTGCCCAAGACAAAAAAGGAGGTCAGGAGGTTTATGGGGCTGGCTGGCTACTACCAGCGGTTCATTCCGGGGTTTTTGGAGCTGACCAGCCCCCTGACCGACCTGACCCGAAAGGGTGCCTCAGATCCGGTCCAGTGGTCATAGCCGTGTCAGCTGTCGTTTGAGAGGGTGAAGCGAGCCCTCTGTTTTCTTCTAACTTCACTCTTCCTTTGGTCTTGCAGACCGATGCCTTAAACAGCGGGCAGGGGGCCTGTTTGTCCCAGGAGGTGGTGGGCGTCGACCGCCCTGTGCTGTACATTAGCCGGAAGCTAGCTCAGCGGGATTGCGTTATTATATCCTGGGATGCTCTTTTCACCCTCTGGTGGGATGGGAGTGGCTCAGCTGGAGATTAGACAGCTGGACAGAATCAGGTCACCCAATAAAAGCATGGTGATGTCCTGGTTCTGTTCTTACAGTAGGATGGGACCAGGGAGAGACTGGGACTTTGGAGACATGGAGCTGGACGGAGCCAGCAAGACACAGAGAGAGAGAGAGAGAGAGAGAGAGAGAGAGAGAGAGAGAGAGAGAGAGAGAGAGAGAGAGAGAGAGAGAGAGAGAGAGAGAGAGAGAGAGAGAGAGAGCGAGAGCGAGATTAGGGCGAGCAGAGCGAACAGCTGGGCTGGAGAAGGCTCTCCAGAATTGGTGTGCGGCTCCTGTTGGGCTCCGACTAGAGGGGGTGATCATTAGTTTTCCCAGTCGGGACACCATATGAATGCAGCACAAATACCCTAGCTCGCAGTGCTAACAATAGTGAAACATAATTTGTGTAATCACCTAGTGATTTGGATCAGTTGCAAAGATTAAATTTGATTTATTTTTAACTGTGTCCTAAAAGCTGACAAGAAAACGATTTTAGTGTCATAGTCAGTGAATTCTGTAACTGGACCTCTACATTAGATTTTTTTATTGATATCTTGATGTATGACAATAGGGTAAATGGAAAATCATATTTTTGCATATATGAATATGAGTGAATGTCTGAAGATAAAATAAAAACAATGCCTGCAATTCATGTATTTAAACATAAACAAGCATGTTTTATAAACCTGTGTGTGTGTGCATGTGTGTGTTGCTGCCACCTACCAGCGAGGTCTCACACAGCAGTTTGCTTCCTCTGACCAGGTTGCCGATGGTGATGTGGAAGTAGGTGTTTCCACTGCTCCAGTTGGAGATCTTGGTGAAGGGGTGAGTGGTCAGGATGTCCTGCACAAATGCACAGAGAGGAGTAAGCTTCAGTTACCTTCAGGGCCTCTGACTGATGATGCACACTTAAAGGGGAACTACGACCATTTTAAAATGGCATACATGTTATTCTTATGGTTTAGAGAGTCCAGTGGAATGGCTCCATAGACTGAGTTGTAAAATGTGTTAAAGATGACACTGAGAGCACACAGGGGAGTCTTCTGAGTATATGGGGACATTTTCTGTTCCACAACGGACAACGGAAATCTACAGAATAGCTGCAGCCTTTATACTTGATCACAAGTTTGAGACTTACTTATCTGGCTTTGAGAGAAAGTAGCTCCTGTTCACAAATACTACTACTAATAATAATACTAATAATACCCTTGACCATGGAAATAACATTGGAATTCTTAATTTAAGTGGTGTTCCCCTTCAAGCGGTTAATAAATAAAGAAATAAAGTACAGGTAACAAAAAAAAACAAACCCAAACCCCCTACAAGTGAATGCTGATCAACATGCACATGGTAAACACAAAGTCCAAACTGAGAATTATAATACATATTTCGATACAAACACAAACCTTCGTCTTCGGGTCGATGAGACTGACTCCATGCTTGTTGATGGCGATCAGCAGGATCTCTGGGAAGTTGGGCTCTGTGGTTTGCTAAAGACAAAAGACAGAGATTAATGTTGTTCTGACGTTTAAATATATATTGATCATCTATCATATCTTGTCATTTTTTATGTTAATTATAAGGACCTGTCTTTGACTAATAAGGGGTGTGTCATTCAGCTGTCAGTGTGACTACAAACGGAGTTCACTCTGTCACGGAGTGGGGAGGGTCCGGTTAGACAAAGGTCAGTGAGAGCTACAGACAGGAAGTGACAGAAGAGTTATGTTTACCTTGACCTCAAAGAAGGCGGAGCCAAAGGTTGGCCATTTGTAGATGATCTTTAGGAACATCAGTTTGGCTTCTTCTCTTGATTTACCGGCGTGCTTGTTGAAGTATGCAACCACTGACTGTAATACACACACACACACACACACACACACACACACACACACACACACACACACACACACACACACACACACACACACACACACACACACACAATTTTTTACATACAGTGGATACAAATACAGCAAATGGCTTCAGTATCTCAAAGGTAAAGGTAAATTGTCTAGCGTAAACATCTAGTTTACAGGATTTAAACATTGACAGGTCAGATTATTTCATTAGTGACCCTAAAGATAAGCCCTGGTTCCCTACTATAATCCCTATATATACCTTCTTTAACAAATGACTTGAGTAACAACTATTTTACTTTTCTGTCCTTTATAAGATATTCGATCATAATATATAAAATATTTACAAAATGACACATATTTGACTAGTATACAGAGAGGTAAAGGAAAAAGTTGATTTAAAAGACAGTTTTGTCATTGGAGTTTTGCAAGTTTACCCTTTTCCAGTCATCCGGGGACATCTGGCGAATTAGATCCTGGGGAACCAGCTCCCGAAGCATCTTGGGAATTGTAGGAAAGTGGGATTTGTCATCTTCAAACTTCACACGATAGATGAGAGCTGCTATTTGGAAAACCTCTTCTCGTGAACACTTATGGTAGCCACGGAGGTACTTAGGCAGCTCCTAAATAAAAGTAGACAATGAGGAGAACAAGTGTAGTCATTATTTACACAGAAGGTACAGTTCTAGTATGAGTAAAATCTAAATTAAAATTATTTAAAATTTGTTGGAAGCAAATTGCCAAAAAGATCAGAAATAGCAGTCAATAAGTTTGTTGAATTTAACATAAAAACAATCTTTGATGACACTGTGTGTCAGTGAAACAAAGAGTAATTAAAGTGTATGAGAGCGTTTATGCGTAAAAGTTCATAAGAAAAAGTATTTTCTCTTCCTCGAAGACCGACCTGGTAGTAGTGAAAGATGGAGTCAGCAAAGGAGTCCTTCCCTGGAACTGTATTGGTCCACAACTTCTTCATGAAAAACACCTGATAAGTCAGAGAGGGAACGATTCCTGAAGGTGGGAGAGAAATGGGTGAAATATAAGTGGGTTAAACTTTAAAACTCTAGCGTAATGTTAGTTTTATACGTTTTTAGGGTTCAGGTTTGTTCAGTCTCCATCATTAAGGTCACAATGCAGTAGACTCTGCAGTTTGTTCATTTTAAGCCTGAATAAATAATAACAGCGAGTGAAGATGGCGTCTCTCCACTTGAACAATCACCCCATTGTCAGAGTATATCATCACAGCAGACTGACTGGGCAAGTAACAAGCATTACCTACAGCATAAGTACCTGTGCTACTGTGGCATGAATAAACATTTCAATTTTAAATGTGGTCAGGTATGATTAATGGAGACTTACTTTAACAAAGGTACCAACCTTCTTTAGCTGGTCTAGATTTCTTGATCCAGTCAGTCAAATGTCTGACAAAGTCAAAGAAGAAATCTCCCTCTGGCACACTGATCACCTGCAGACACACACACACACACACACACACACACACACACACACACACACACACACACACACACACACACACACACACACACACACACACACACACACACACACACACAATTGATACATCAGGAAGATCCAAAAAACCCTGTGTATCCTTAAAATATGAATTATATTATATATAAACTTTGTATTGCTTTTTTTTTAAGTGCTGGGTCAGGGATGCTTCATAAAAGGAGGTCAAAAACATTGAACAAAGAAGACACAAAAACACCTTAAAACAGTTAAGGATAAGATAAATAATATACAGACTTATAATGCCACATTAAGTCTCATTTTGTTCTGCTTCTGAACTACTGAGAAACACTCCATGACCTCTGACCTTGTCTGAGATCTTGACGAAGAGGCTGAAGCCTTCAGGAGATTTGAGCAGCAGTCTGGTTGAAATGTTCTGGCAGAAATCCTTGGCTTTGGTGCTGGACTCCACCTCAAATGCCTGCAGGTTTCAGACAAAAAACAATCTAAATTTTCAGACGACTTTCTTGTTGACAGTTGGAAATGTATATTCATGTTTGTCTGTCTTACCTCGTCTGTATCGTCAGGGAAGTAAACTTTGTGGAAGATCTGAGTTGTCTTATGTTGGATGGCCTCCACTTCCACCAGATGGGGGGGGTACTTCCTGGATCCGTTACTATTATCATGACAACAAGTCAACAAAACTTCAGTCCAGTACAGTATTGGCTTCCAAAATGTACGGGAGTGGAAGTAGAAAGTAGAATACAATGGAAATACTCAGATACTCAAAATGGTACTTAAGTACAGCGCTTGAATAAACGTTCTTAGTTATGTTCCATCACTTCCTGTATAGTATATAGGTATAACACCAATAATCACTTCAAACAAAGTAAAGTGTTCAGTTTTACCGTAGAGCTTTGTGCAGCCTCTGCATGCAGTCTCCAGAGAGCGGGTGGTGTTTCTTGGACTGGAGGAAGCGCTGGATGTGCGGCAGCAGCATGTTACTTGGAGGAAACAGACCAGTACACAACCACAGCAGCTCCCAGCCTTTCTCCTCACTGTACCTGCAGCGGCACAAAATCAGGTTCAGCTTCTGCCTGCTGTACCACTGCAGCCACATGATAATGATAATGATAATAATAATAATAATAATAATAATAATAATAATAATAATAATAATAATAATAATAATAATAATAATAATAATAATAATAATAATAATAATAAGCTTTATTTGTATAGCACCGTTCATACAAGAATTGCAGCCCAAAGTGCTTCACAGCAGAAACATAACAATTAGTACAAGATTAGACAGAATAAGAGCATTTACAGTACAATAATCACAGTGATGATGTAAATTAGTCTGAAGTACCATTATAAAAATAGCAGAATTAAAATAGTATAAAATAGCAGAATTAAAATAGCAGATAACGCGTTATGGTTTCCCCAATTGTTAGAGTTGTGTTAAACTTTTAGACTTCTCTGGTCGATACTTTACTTCCCTTTGTCCCCGTTGTACAAAGTAAGTTAAAGCACAATCGTCACTGTGAGTCCCAGATTTCGTTTATGGTAAAGTCCAGATAAAACCGTTATTAAACACGCTGGTTTAACCTTATCAGTCTAAGGCAATACCTGACTACTAGTCTTCTCTGCTGTGACTCGTACGAAATACCTTTGTCAAATATCTCTGAGATCAAAGGACTTCTATATTTAACTACTCCTCTGCTCAGCTGTGAGAAGTATGAAATATCTCTGTCAAATATCCACCCTTGTTTCCCCTTCTCCTTTCCGTACTTTAAATGATGATAAAACCATTTCTTCAAACCCGCAAATTAAACTAAAACGTGTTATGGTAAAATATATAAAATATCACTATTAAAAGGCTAAAGTAAAAAGATATGTTTTTAGTTTACTTTTGAAGATATTGAGCGAGTTTGCCTCCCTGATGTCTGCATCATTAATGACATTAACAGTCATTAATGATGACTGTTAATGTGCACTGAATGCAACAAACATCCTCATCATTCTGTGCTTGGTTCCTCTTTGTAATTGGTATAGATTCTAAAATGATAACATAAACATATTTTATATATATATATGTTTAAAAAAATATGATATACATACTATAAAATACGTTTAAATGTGAGTTACCTTATCATTGTGTTTCTTGGACATAGCATCTTTCCATAATACTTTGGATATTATGGCTTTTTTATGGCAAAATATTACATTTTTGTGGAAAGATTTGGAAAGATGTTTACCATGATAATATCTTTTCAATTATCCAAAAACTGCACAGTGTTGTACGAAGCTTATATATTTGCGATTTTGCATTCAAAAGAGTAATTTAAAGAATATATAATAATATTGGGTTTGGGTTGTACTACATTATTCCTCAGTAGAGGTAGTAGAGACACAACTCTCAATAATGTGTGAACTTTGAATTAGCAGCAGGACATTATCATTCATATTGAAGTGCACTGATTAAGGCGCCAGTTTACACACTTGACGTGGTTGTCAGTGAGCTGTTTGATGATCTGACAGTAGATCTCGTCTTTCAGAGGTTCGGCCTTCAGTGCTCCTTCAAAGATCTGATCTGTCAATTCGTTGACGGAGCGCGTCCGTTTGGACGGGTAGTCTCCCATGTACTTCATCAAAGGTGGGACAAACGTCAAGGAACAAAACAACCTGTATCGCTTTAGCACAAATGTAGAATGGACATGAAAATCTGGATGTGAGACAGTCAGTGTGTATTTAAATGAAATAATATTGATCAACATTGAGAAAAATAATATCTGTGATAATACATGTATGAAAGTTCAAGTTAACATTTAGGTTGAAAATCAGGGTGACGGGTTTCTGAACGTGGGGTTGCATGGTGAGCAGAGGAGAAGGAACAGGTTTTGTTCAACATTATAGGTAAATAAAAAACTAAAAAATGTATACTTTGGGTATTTGGTTTCCGTATTATTTTCTTATGTTGCTGCTTTTTATATTATAGTACTGTGCTTTCTGTAACTTTGTCTTAGAAAAATATATGTAAGCATTATGTAACATAGCAATATCAAATTATGCAATTTACAATGTTACAGTCTCTTGCCATAAAGTATATATGTTTTGTTTTATTCCCTGCAGTGAATACGTCATACAGTATATCATTAATTATGCTGCTCTGGATCTGTGTATGTTGCATTTGCTGTTTGTTACAAACCCGCCTCTTTCACATGCGCAAGCTCATAACTGAATTGATAAACACAGGGTTAACAGAGTACATTAGGTAACCAGTGTTGTTGGGGTTAAGGTTAGAGCAGTTATCCCGGGTTTGGCAATTTTAGGTTAAGTGAAGCCAGATGCCTCAGAGGAGAATGAGTAAGTTGAAGTGGCTGCGTGAGACAGGCTGCAGACAATGTTGAAATGGTCAACATAGTCAGTCTTGAACTGCATCACATCGGCTGTTTTAAAGGATATATATGAAGGACATGCAGGCGTCCTGCGCCAGCTCCTCGTGGTTGACGACCTTCTTCAGCAGCGGCTGCTTCAGTGGCTCTCTGGTGCAGCTCCACATCTTGTCCTTCCCACGATTCTTAGTGACCATCACCCTGCTCAGGGTGTGTTTGGGAGGAGGCCTGGAAAAAGCAAGTTACATTTATGACATGTTGACATGACTGCTTGTTGATCAACATCTAATTTGTCGATCAAAAAGGATGTCAGTGAGGGCAGATCAGTGAGGTCAGGTGAGATCAGAAAAATGGAAATGTGTCTTTACAAATAGAGGTGAAATATACTCATAGTTAAAACCATATGGTCGTACAGGAGGGAGGTGTAAGAGGGCTACTATTCACTTTTTGCTGTGATGTGAGATGGTATGTTGGAGATCTGTCAGCCTAACTGGGAATCCCCATTGGAAGTGAGACGTAGGCAAGATGTGAGCGGCGTTTTAAGCGTTCTGTCATCCAATCCATGCTGACTCCGTCTCAGCCTCTGTCAGCAGCAGCTCCTGGGGAGCTGAGTGGACAGCGGCTGGCTAACCTGCCGTCACCATGCTGACTGACAGCAGTTTGTATGTATTGATTCATTGATTTTATTCCCATGCCCTCCTTAGTGAGTGAGGGGAATCTGCCTGTGGTGAAACAGGACACTTTCACACTGAAAATCAGCAAGAACAATCCCTAAATCTAAAACAGATCGTCCACAGATGTACTTTTGTTTAGAATCCTAGTATGTGTGTGTGTACCTGAAGTAGTCATAGGAGAACTCCTCCAGTGTGTAGGGTTTCATCCTGTCATCGCTCTCCGGCAGGACGAGCTGCGAAACACGAACCGACTCCTGTCGCTGGTCCGGTGTCATGGTTACCAGTGCCTGATTGGTTGGATTATATCAGATTACATTCATTTGACGGACCGATTTACTGAAAGTAACTTTAGGTGTCTTCAAACAAAAGGAAGAGCCAGATGTTGTGCGTTAACATGCTGACGTTTCAGTGTGCAAAATAAGGCAACAAAATGAGGTTGTTGCCGGCGAAGGACTCACAACACTCTTGTTAATATTTCTATTTTATTACGGAAAAAAAGGACAAAGTTTTGAGCATGTAAGCTCTTCGTCTCTCTTTGTTCTTCATCCGGTGCAGAGAAATCTTTGATATCACAGCCCAGATAGAAATGTAGGTCTAATTCCCTTCTGTTAACATGTTAACATAAGGAAATGCAATTCTCTATTTGTATTGAAGTCAAATTCTAACAGTCAACTTCCTTTCAAGTGACTACAGTGTGTCATTTTAAAGTGTGTTGGCTAATTTAATAGATAAAGTAATCAAAATATGTCAATTAGCATTAAAATTAGGTGTACAAATTCTATAAAGATGCAGTAAATAGGTATGTGTTTCCTTTTTCTTTTCTTTTTACTTTGTTTTTACTCCTTCTTAGTATAATTGTAATTGTACCTACAATGTTGATCCTTTACTTTAAAGTGTTTCTTTGGATTCAGTTGTTTTTGATATTTGTCCTTATATCTTTTAAGAAGATAATGGCAAACTAATGAACTAATGAACAGGTATTTTTGGCTTTTTGCTGAAGTGGTTCTAAAACTACATTTTACTCGAGTCAAAAATAAGTTTCCTTCTGACGACAGAAGTTCTTGTCATAAAAGCTCTTAGATGTGTTTTTCTCTCACCACTATTTCTTGCTGCGGTCGGGTCATGGTGGGCAGGACATAGACGCAGTCAGCTGGGAAATCTCCTTTCTGATTGGTTCGTCCGTTAACACCGTGTGCCCAACCAGAGTTGAGTACCTGTTCAGCCGGTGTCCTGGTCCAACAGGATGAGGTCTCCCTTCAGGAAGCTCAGGAATGTGGACTCCTCCCCAGCTTGTGGGGGGAAAAAAACACAGTTCTTACTAAGGTGAGATTAACTGCCATTTACATTTTACCTACTGTATGTAAAGTATGAGCTGCGTCGATGTGCGGGGCAGTGTGTGTGTGTGTGTGTGTGTGTGTGTGTGTGTGTGTGTGTGTGTGTGTGTGTGTGTGTGTGTGTGTGTGTGTGTGTGTGTGTGTGCAGCGAGTGCTCTGCTTTTACATGCATTGAATTTTTGTTTAGATTAACCTTGTCTTTTTATCTGAAGAAATCTGAACCAGAACTAAACTTTACGGACAAAAATAAAGATGTCACCAGGCCTATTCAGGACTTACTGGGGTTGGGGTTGTCCTGCAGTGCGACCACAAACTTGGACCTCTTCCTCAGGCCTTCCAGGAAGGTCACCACCAGGTCGCGGATGTCCTCTGCATTGTTGGAGGTGAAGGTGTACTCTTCTCCTTTGATGGTTGCCAAAGTGAAACTCTGACTCTGTAACTTTCCTCCCCTGAAAGAAGTCCCCAAATTGAATGACAAAATACGTTGATTGAGATATACATATATATATATATATATTATATAAGGTTAAAGAGACTTTGACATCATGGTGAAATAAAACAAATGTCGACTTTCTGTATGAAACTGACTTTGCAGTTTTATAACAACGTCATCTCACAAGCTGTAAAAGGCTTGAATGAAAACAAACAAATGTCTTTATTCGACAAATGCTAAAATGACTAATGCTTTTGTAGTTGAAAGAGGAGAGAAAAATGGGGAAGAAGAGTGCTACAAAACATGAAGGAATGGAAACAAGCAAATAACAGAGAAAGAGAAATGTGGGAAGAAGGAATTGGATGAAGGAGGAATGAAATAAAGGACAGGAAAGGGTTTCCAAAGGAGGACTTTAACTGTTGAGTGACTACAGCTCCCATCATGCCTCACCTGCTGCTGGAAACTGCATTGATTTCTGGGAAGGAGAGCTCGAGGAGGACCTGCTCCTGCTCGTCTACAAAGTAAACCCCGGTCCAGTTGACGGCGACGATCAGGTCGTTTTTGGGCAGACTGGGACCTGAGCGGCAGAGAGCAGAAGAAGAAAGTTTCACACCTGAAGCGTTCACTTTCACAGATTCGGTACTTTACGGTCCCATAGTTTTGAATAACTGCAAATATAATCGCGGATACATGGACAGCAGAAAGATGGACAGCAGAGAGATGGACAGCAGAGGTGGCTCCAATCTCTGTATATATACACTGTGTGTGTGTGTATATATATATATATATATATATATATATATATATATATATATATATATATATATAGTATATATATTTATATATATATATATAGATATATTAGATATATATATATATATATATATTTTCTCTATATATATCTATATTTATATATATCTATCTATTATCTATTATATTTTATATATCTATATTTCTATATAATTCTTTATATATATCTCTTTCTCTATCTCTATCTCTCCGATCTCTCTATCTATCTCTCTATTTCTCTCTCTATCTATCTCTACTCTTTCTCTCTTCTCTCTCTCTCTCTCTCTCTCTCTCTCTCTCTCTTTCTCTATCTCTATTTTTATTTATCATATATCCATCTATATCTCTCTCTCTATCTCTATCTCTTTCTTCTTTCTATCTATCTCTCTCTCTCTCTCTATTCTATCTCTCTCTCTTCTATCTCTCTTTCCTCTCCTTTCTCTATCTAGTATATATATATATATATATATTTTATAGATGTTATACCTATAGTTTAACTTCTGCACTATTTATTTTGTCATTTTATTTGGGGGATTTTCCTTTGAGTATTGTTGGAGGGAGCCTGAAATCTAAGAATTTCAAAGCCAACGACTGCTCCTCTGCAATTGTTGTGAATACGATTAAATATGATTGCTTTTGAGTGCTATAATTTGTGGTCTTGAACATGATGTTTTTACATTGGAATAGTGTGTGGTGTGTATGTGTGTGTGTGTGTGTGTGTGTGTGTGGTGTGTGTGTGTGTGTGTGTGTGTGTGTGTGTGTGTGTGTGTGTGTGTGTGTGTGTGTGTGTGTGTGTGTGTAAGTAATTCCTTATGTTGTGTCTGTAGGTGTGCAGGTGTACAAGGGGTCGTAGATTCTCACCTGAGAACTTGAAGGCTTCATAGAAGCGAGAGAAAAGCAGAGGCCATTTGTGGCGAGCGAAGTCCACCACTTCCTCCTTCACCTTCTGAGGGTCAAACCTCTTCTGGGTGTAGATGCCCTGAGCAGACCGATAGAAAGATGTTTCATTATTTTAATGTGTGAAAAGAAAGAGAAATAAAGAAACTCTGAGGTGTCTCTGTTGCAGATGGTGCAGTCCATTGTTTTCATCCTCAATATGACTGCAAACCAACTGCTTTCAAAAACTGTTCAGCGCAAAATTGATTTCTTACTCTAGTCTAGATGACAAGCTGAATGGAATTAATTGGTGTTAATGTTGGATTTTATTTATTTGTTCTTTTTTGCGATACATCACACAATTATATCGGACTCTGAATTAAAAGTATGAAGTTTCTCACGCTCGGCTGCTCATGATTAACTAGATTACTCCGTATTAGTGAATTCCTTTTTCAGATAGTATACCATGCCAGGCTTCATTACATTAGCCTCTACCTTTCTCGCCTTTTCATCTCATCCAATAAAAATCTAAGTCAGAGCCAAAAAATTGACTGAACCAACTCAGCCATGGACAAAGATGTATTTCCTCTCTAATAAGACTACAGCCGCACCGCTAACTGCTCTGTGTAGAGAAGCAGGTCAAGTGTTCCCCGTGTTCCATCTTAGTTTAGCGTGTTAGCATACAATTCACTGGGAACCCAAAATGTCAAGCTGCTGGTGGCTCTAGAGGAAAAGATAAAGGATCACCAAAGTCAGGAGGATTCTTCCTCTGAGGACCATGAATGTCTAACATTTTAAGGTAATCCATCCAATAATTTCTGATTTATTTAAGACTGAGTCAAAGTACTGGACCCACAGACCATCCCTATACCTCCACGTGGCTAAAACCTGCAGATTCCCTTTAAGATAAACTCCCTGGGAGGACAGACTTTGTACCTTTTTGTGTGCAGCCATGATTAAATGAGCCCATTTCTCCACCGTCCTGGAGGTGCTGATCTCTCTGTCAGGGATGTAGGAGGGGATGAGGCTCAGCAGGCGCTCCAGAAGGATCTCTGAACCGTAGTCAACGTAATACTGCTGAGAGGCCAGTTCTGCCAGGTCATCCTGGGGACGCAAAACATGCAAAGGAAGGGAAATGTAGGTAAAGAGAAGCAGACAAGTTAAGAGAAGTTATATTTCAGTACCTAAGATGTGTAGGGCACTATTATCTTGTGCATGACGTTTATTATGTTGTGTATATCTATACTTTGAGAGATGTTGTTTCATCATATATTCAAGGTGCCTTTTTTAACAAATAAAAAATGATAATATTTCAAAGTGATGGAGTCAACTAGACACTTAAACATTTCTTGACAAAGTGAAGACGTCTTCTCCTAATCCCTAGTTTATATTCTGACAAACCATTTTAAGGAATAATTCAACATTTTGGGAAATACTCTCATTTGTTCTCTTTCGAGAGTTAGATGACTCCTCTCATGTCTGTGAGCTACGGACAGAGCCCGGCTAGCTGTGTCCTTCTGTGTCCAGTCTTTATGCTAAGCTAACTGGCTGCTGGCTCTAGCTTCACACTTAGCGTACAAACATGAGAGTGGTATCAATCTCCTAATCTAAGTCTTCGCAAGAGTCAAACTATTCCTTTAAAATAAAGAACGGAAAGAAGAAAGACGCACCCTGTCGCAGCGGTACTCTCCAAACTTAACGCCCCTGACAGTTTGTTGGTAGATGAGGTTGGTGGCGACCTGGTCGTCGACGGGGCTGTGCCAGGGCGTGAAGATCTCCTTCCTGAAGAACAGCCTCCAGGGGGCGTTCCTCTCCTGGGCTCCCTGCTCCTTCGCATACTGCTCGCACTGCGACACGGCGTCCATCACATGGTCGTTCCCGCTGCCTAGAGAGGAGACCTGAAGGGGGAGAAGATACGTTACTCTCTCGTTACTACAACGATTGTTTTTTAATTTTGTTTCACTAGTGCTAAATACAGACACGTGTGGCAGGCTGTTTGAGGATCACATGTTTGTTTTAGGTTTAAGGTTTGAAATAGGTTAAGGTTAAAGAACCGCTTCAAAGTTAAAGACACGTTTTAAGACACATTAAATACAGAATAATAAAAAAAGTTCCATTACTTAGTTAACAATTCTCGAGCTGACCTCATTGAAAAACAAATCCAGAATATTTATTAATGTAAATATTTTTAATTTATAAAGTTTTACTGTTGAACCTAGAATAACAATTGAGGTTATCACATGAGTCTAACGTCAGCTTTTCTTCCCTATCATGTTATTTATGGACATTTAATCCTTTTGCATGGATTACCCAGCAATCTGATATTGTTGTTAACTGCATTTTATGTGATTCTATTAAGTATTCTGTGTCTGTGGTCATTTAAAATCATTTTCACTTGTCTTGTAACATTGCATTTATGCTATTTATTGCTATGTCTTTGATGTTAATAGCAAAAGACTTCCTCCTGGCTGATGATGAGTAACTGTGGAGGAGATGTAAGGTGCATATTGAACCTCTAAACTAGTTGTGATGTCTCAAAATCATCTCGTATATCCAAGTCTTTTACTGAGATTAAGGTGAACTCAGAAAAACTCATTTGCTCCTTCAGTGGATGAATGTGAAAACAAACTCTGCGTGACAACAAGCAAAACACATTTTTGACAGGAGGGGGGCTTTAATTTTGACACTTGGCCGTGGCCATGATAACCCTTGAGTGTGTGCGCCCACCTTGTCAAACAGTGCGATGTAGAGCGAGAACCCGAATCGGTCCTGCAGGTTGATTTTGTCGGACAGGGCGCTGCAGAGCTCCATGGCTGTGGTGGCCGAGTCTGTCAGCAGTGTTTTTGTTGTGCCGTCCATGAACGTCACCGGCAGCATGATGGGCTTCTTCGACTTGGTGGCCTGGATATAGATTTAGGAACTTCAGCCGTTAAAAACCTGCTGCTTTAAGATAAACAATCGATTTCAAATCACTTCACGGCCTCGACCTAGACTACAGCAGTGACCTCCTGACAGTGTGTTACCAACCGATCACTGAGTTCTGCTCTCACCGTCACATTAACTGTTCCTCCGTCAGGACTTATGAGTGACACAGTATTTACTGTTCATTTTAATCGTAATAAATGCTTTTTATGGTCTGCTAGGTTTTTGTTATTGTCATCTTTTGTGACTCACATTGTTTATGTATATGCAGAACTAGCCAGCATTTATACTATAATGCATATGTTGTGCTTTTCTCTCAGACTGTCACGCCCAGTACTCATCGACTCCACTAATGTTTCCCACTGCTGAAATTTCACCTGAACACTTTTTTTTATATGATATTTGACTATCTGTAAATATAGTAGAGCATGGGCTTGGTCCAATAATTAAAAACCATAAAGCCACATTTCTGCTGTAATCAGCCAAAATGTCAGATGTGTTCTGTGTGAGGCTGGTACTGACAGACAGTGATTGGAGAGTTGTACTCTGGATGTATCTACAACTATAAACATGATTATAGTTATGTAACTGTGCAGGTGTGGATTTCTAAGAACACTGTGAGGATTTATAACTCTGAAGCATTCTGAGAAAAAGACTGAAAAAAAAGGTACCTGGGCCAAATTGTGTGAGTGTGTGTGTGTGTGTGTGTGTGTGTGTGTGTGTGTGTGTGTGTGTGTGTGTGTGTGTGTGTGTGTGTGTGTGTGTGTGTGTGTACCTGCAGCTCCAACCAGGACGGAGGTTGTGTTCTCGTCCCGTTGACAAATGTTCGTCTCAGCCTCTCTTCACAGTATGGAGCGTAACCCGGCGGCCCGCTGCTGATGAAGTTCCTCAGGTACTGTAGGTAGAGATACAAAACAAAAGAAATGTGTAAATGACACACATACAAACAGCAAACAACAAAACAAAAAAAAGTAAATTCCTGATGTAGCATCAAGAGAGCAAAAATAGAAATATGCATACACATTCTTATCGTGAAGGATGCACATACGCCACAATAATCTCCATTCCACCAATTTAGCTATAATAATGGCTTCATGCTCCTTCTTCAGTAACAGAGTATTTGTTACAGAAGTATCATGCTAGTAGAGCTAAGTAATCTTTACTGCAGCTGTCAATTTAAGATGATGCCAAAAAACACTCCAAGTCAAACAGAGCCATTAACTCACTGCACGTAACCTTTGTTCTCTTTCTTTTTCATAATCAATGTAACCTCAAAGTTATCAATAACTCTGGTTGTTGAACTCTTTTAGGAGAAATCCCAGACGAGCCCCAATTTATGTTACGACCCATCTGTTAAGGGAAAGAGAAGCCGATGTGTTTGTTCAAATAAAGGAGCTTACATCATTGATGCAAACAAAAATGGGGGAAGCAGACTACAAGGGAAACAGGGCTCGTGGGTGCTGATTAAATCAAACAAAGTGTATATAACCAAAAGAGAACTCTAAAAGAAGCCAGAAATGAGTAGAGACATTCTTGACTGCCACTTCTCTTAGTTGTGCCATAACATGAATATGAAAGACAATAACAAAAATCAAACTTAGGCCAAACTTGAATCCAGTAACTGCACACTATGCCGCTGGAGAGCAGCCTGCGTCGTCTTTCACAAGCGGGCAGAAACTCTTTAACGTTCTGTCGACGCCGTTGGTGTAACAACAAGAACAGACTTTAGACTTTAGTCTCTTGATCAAAGGCTTGAAACTTGACTTAGACTTGCTTAAAATTACTTTTGAAGATCTCTGGCCCGCAAACACTAAACAAAATTAAAACATAAATAACTTTTTAAAGATATTTTTTAGGCATTTCTGCTTTTATTGATAGTGACAGCTTAGAGAGAGACAGGAAAGACAGAGAGAGGGGACATGCAGCAAAGGGTCCCGGCTGGAACCGACCCCGGGCCGCTGCAGTCAGGACTCAGCCTTTTACTTGAGTAATTTTTATGGGAGTAATTGTACTTTTAATCAAGTCAGTAATCACCACTTTCTATTTCACAGAACCCTTGCATACTCTTAGTATTTAGCACCCGACCTATCTGAATTATGTTGCATTGACACTGTGGTCCAAGGAGTTACTACAAACGAAGACTGTTTAGTTTCGCTATCTTACAATCAATAAGATAAAGTAATTGTAAGTTAAAGTGTTTTGCTGGAGTAACTTGTTAGAACTCAAATTAGCGATGAGGTCTTAAAATATATGGAAAGGGTCTTAGAAGGTATTAAATTTAGCTTCAGGATCGTTTCCTTCATCCCTGATTAACCTTCTCACAGAAAAACAAAAACACTCCTTGAATTCCTCTTTATCTCTAAATGTGGAGCATCAATTCAGGAAACAAACTAACTGTGTCTCCGTTCTGTGCATTTAAATTGAAAAAATCCTTTTGAATCTGAAAACACTTTTGTCCTGACCTTGACAAACTTGTCCGAAGGGGCGAAGCAGCCGACACACAGAGAGATGAGGATCCAGCCGCGAGCGTGAGAACTCTTAGACGGGTTCTGACTCAGCTGCTTACAGATCTGACAGTAGATCTCATCCCTAACACACAGACACACAGACACACACACACACACACACACACACACACACACACACACACACACACACACACACACACAGGTTATATCAACACTATACTTACACAGTATATATACAGATATACACACAAGTACATGAACAGAATCTAATGTGTGTGTGTGTGTGTGTGTGTGTGTGTGTGTGTGTGTGTGTGTGTGTGTGTGTGTGTGTGTGTGTGTGTGTGTGTGTGTGTGTACCTCAGTGCTGGTCTCAGGATGCCATTGCCAATGATGAAGTGAAGTTTCTCCAGGTTGGATGTTGGCCGGTCCTCCAACATGCTGTTGCCGTGGAGACCATACTCACCATCGTTAAGGCGCTTGGTGACCTGAAATGTATCAAACAGTAACTTTTCTACTTCTGCAACTTGAGATGAAACCATAAGAAAGCTTTGTGTTACCCCCCTGCACCTCTCTGTCTCTCACCTCCTCAGTGATCTTGGATTTCTTCTTCAGGGTGAGAGACACTAGTTTGTGTCGAACACTGTTCTTCTTGTGGCTGTCAGCGTGAGGCGTCTGCAGGCAGAATGAGACAGGGAACAGCTCAAAGACTATCAGAGGTGCGATCCGATACTTCTGTTTTCCTGGATAATACAACTGCACAGTACAAACTTCAAGTACAATAAAGTTATTCAAATCAATCCAATGTATATGCTGCACAATTCAACAGCTCTGCGTTGCATTGGAAAAATAATTCCTGCATCCAAGCTGTCCGTTATTATTTATTTTACAGAATAAAGTAAACTATATTTAACAAAACATTCTAAAGCAAACTGGTGAATCTTTCATCTGTTTGGACCAGTTCTTGCATGAGGCCCATTGTGTGTATCCTTGAGGCAAGTATGTTGTAACATTTTGTTGGGAACTCATTTTCCCAGGATCCTTCATGGGTGTCAAAACACTCCATCACTTCCTGCAACCTGATATCACCTTTTCACACCGAGCTGTGATAACTTGCCATGATAAATAGAGAACGCGTTCCACAGCCTGGCTTATCTCCATCTCAACGCATCCGCCAGCTACCGAGCTGACAACCTCTGTCGTTCTGAGTTCTTCACTGCACATAGTATCCAGTATACGGTAACTGCTCTACTGTTGTACAAGAGTGAGTATTGCTTTGACACAAAGGTGGTGCCCCATTCAAGGTGATTTCATGTCAATTAAATTATACTAATTAACATAAGTAATAATATTTTTTGATATAATGATAATGTTTTATGTGCTATCAACTCCTATTAATGATTTCATTAATATTAATAGTTGTATTGATATTAGTTCTCATTAATATTTGTTAATAACCAAACAAACCCAAACTATTTCCTTCCTCATAAAATAATTACAAAGACCATTAAAACAAATATTTTGGAACCTCTGGAACCCAAAATCATTATCATTATGTTGCTCAAATTCAAAGTATAAGCGTATGGATCAATAACAGGTCACTAAGAAGATTGACATTAGCTGATCAACAAGAAAGCAACTTAATGAAGACAAGACTATATAATCTTCTCCCCTCCCACCTCTCTTCTTCCTCACCTCCCCCTCCCCCTGCAGTGCCTGCAGCTCTCTCTTGTAGGTCTTCTTTCCCAGCGTCTCGTAGATTTTGGTCATGACGGGGATCTTCTCGCTTCCATCGCTGATGGCCGTGTGGTACTTGGGCTCCGGCAGATCTCCCATGAACCTCAGCACTGTGATCCACACCGCAAGAGCAGCCTGGGCCGGGACATGGAAGATACATTTTTATTTATCAAGTTTCTCAGGTGAATAGGGTATCGACAGACATTAATGTCACTATCGGTGGAGAGGATAGACGCATACATCACTAGATTGTGTTGTTACCTAAGTGGTGGAATATAACTAAGTACATTTACCCAACTACTGTATTTAAGTGCACTTCTGAGGTACTTCTTTACTTGTGTATTTCCCCTTTATGTAACTTTATACTTCTACTCCACTACATCTTTTTACTGCACTACATTTGACAGCTTTAGTTATGTTTCATGTTTTCATACACTTCCTGACTATTAAAAAATATATATGTAATTTAAATGTTTCTGATCATCTGAAGGATGAAGAGTTCCTTTATGGGTTAACAAAGCAAAACTAAATAAAGTATTAAATAACCCTCTTGGATCGGCTGGAAAATTCATCTTTACAAAATTGAAATATTGCTTTTAATATTTTGTTGGTTAGTTAGTTTAAATTTCAAAGCAGTAAACGACATGTTTAAACTATCACATTTATATTTATGAACAACCACAAAATGATTAGCCAGCCAGATGTGAGCACAGTTCAGTGAAACAACAACAATCTGGACAGCTTCTAAAACTGGTTAGACAGTAGTGGGGTCAGAGGTCAGAGGTCAGAGGTGACCTACCAGCTGGTCTCCCTCGTCGTCGTGGAACAGCAGAGGCTGTTTGAGAGGCCGTCGGACGTAGGTGTGCGTGGTGGTGCCCTGGAAGTAGGTGGCGGCAAACTTGGCAAATTTGTACTCCGATAAATCCTCCTCTTCATCGTCCTCAGGCAGAGGAAGAGCCTCGTCTAGATCCTCCTCCTCTAGCTCCCGATGGGTCTGCTCCAGGTCCTGCAGAGGAGAAAACCTCCAGACTGAAACTGTGGTGCTTTTTAATGTTTTCAAATGAGACTCAGATAATTATCTGACCTCTAAGACGATGTCAAAACAATGCACCACCATAGTCCTGTAAATGCAGTACTGCTCTTTAATTCAATTTCAGACTCTTCTGAACTATTTACATGTCTTACATTCTCCCACAATAAACATTTATTTTCCCTCATCCTCATCAGACATCATGCACACATAACCCCTCTGTGTCTGTGTTACTCAAAGTATCTGGTAGGCAATACATATACCATATTAATGCACTGATAGCTGAATAAATGTCAACTCTGCGACTCTGTAACTCTGCAACTGTAACTCTGCGACTCTGTAAATCTGTGACTCTGCGACTCTGTAACTCTGCGACTCTGTAACTCTGTAACTGTAACTCTGTGACTCTGTAACTGTAACTCTGTGACTCTGTAACTCTGTGACTCTGTAACTGTAACTCTGTAACTGTAACTCTGTGACTCTGTAACTCTGTGACTCTGTAACTCTGTAACTGTAACTCTGCGACTCTGTAAATCTGTAACTCTGTAACTCTGCGACCCTGTAACTCTGTGACTCTGTAACTCTGTGACTCTGTAACTCTGTAACTCTGTGACTCTGTAACTCTGTAACTCTGTAACTGTAACTCTGTGACTCTGTAACTGTAACTCTGTAACTGTAACTCTGTGACTCTGTAACTGTAACTCTGTAACTGTAACTCTGTGACTCTGTAACTCTGTGACTCTGTAACTCTGTAACTGTAACTCTGTGACTCTGTGACTCTGTAACTGTAACTCTGTAACTCTGTGACTCTGTAACTCTGTGACTCTGTAACTGTAACTCTGTAACTGTAACTCTGTGACTGTAACTCTGTAACTCTGTGACTATGTAACTCTGTAACTGTAACTCTGTGACTCTGTAACTCTGTAACTGTAACTCTGTAACTGTAACTCTGTGACTCTGTAACTGTAACTCTGTGACTGTAACTCTGTGACTCTGTAACTCTATGACTCTGTAACTGTAACTCTGTGACTCTGTAACTGTAACTCTGTGACTCTGTAACTGTAACTCTGTAACTGTAACTCTGTGACTCTGTAACTCTGTCACTCTGTAACTGTAACTCTGTAACTGTAACTCTGTAACTCTGTAACTGTAACTCTGTGACTCTGTAACTGTAACTCTGTAACTGTAACTCTGTAACTCTGTAACTGTAACTCTGTAACTGTAACTCTGTAACTGTAACTCTGTGACTCTGTAACTCTGTAACTCTGTGACTATGTAACTCTGTAACTGTAACTCTGTGACTCTGTAACTCTGTGACTATGTAACTCTGTAACTGTAACTCTGTGACTCTGTAACTCTGTCACTCTGTAACTCTGTGACTCTCGAAAGATTTTGAACAAGAAAGTCGTCACTTGGTGTATTTAAACCCAACACGGTTCAAACATTGTGAAGTGAAAGTACCCGCAATACTTTTTGCTATACTATATGGAATTGAGTACAAAAAATACACAATAAAATATAAAAAATAGTAACTAAATAAAAAGACAAAATAAACCAAAAATACTTTAAAGATGTTTAAATCTGACTGAAAAGTGAAATGCATGCATGTCTTGTGTCACTTCTTGTTTTTACATAATTGAAGACATTCTTAGATTGTTTTTAAGGGCCTGCTGTTAAAATAAATCCTGAGAAGATGTCTCAATAATTGTAAGATTCATTTTCAACTTCATATCTATATAATTGAGCTGACAATGCGATTTGCGACTGTAACATCCAAGTAGAATTGTAAATGTTATCTCGTACAGGGAGAGCAAAACATTTTGTCAGCTCACCTCAAAGCCGGCAGGGGCTTGTCCCTCCTGGCCTGGGAAAGAGGCCGTCGTCCCCAGGAAGCCGAACATTTTGTCCACCATGTCGGAGTCATTGACGGGCTCCAAACGGGCCTTCTCCATCTGCTCCACCATCTCCTTCTTCCTCCGAGCCTCCTCCTTCTCCTTCTTCTCCCGCTCGGCGTCCTCTTTGGCCAGCTGGGCCAGACGCTCCTAGTAAAACAATTATATCACATTTGTTGTGAAACAATAGTGTAATAATAAGAATAATAAGAATAATAAGAATAATAAGAATAATAAGAATAATATGTTTAAACAAACCAGGCTTCTACACTCAAAACAGGAGGAGGGCGCTGTTCTTACAACACTACACAACTCTTCAGCTAATATCAGGAGCCAGGCTGGAGAAGAGCAGGACGCACTTTCCACTTCCTTAGTATTGTGTGGAAATCTGATGTTTTCACATTACAGATGACGAACAAAGGCATTAAAATGTCTTGTTGTTAAACACGAGACCTGCAGGTCTGCTGGACTGGACTGTCACCGGGCAGAAAAGTGAATAATATTGTTCCTATAAGCGTAGGTGCGGTGAATTGATAAGAAAAACCAGGAATCACCAGCACATGATCAATTTAAATACGACGTGCTGTCCGATTCCCTGGGTAACCTGGTTTCTAAGACCTGGGGAATATTCTATAAAAGAAACTTAAGATATCCTCAACTTTAGAAACACAGTTCATTTTCAGACGATACATAAACTGAGGTTTTGAAAAGGTGTTTAAATGTCAGAGATCTGTGTTGAACTCCCACCTGGTGTTTGCGTTCGGCCTCTGCCTTCGCTTTCTTCGCAGACATCTGATTCCTTAGTTTGGTCTCTTCAGCCAGACGCATCTTCTCCGCCTCCAGCCGCCTGCGGTACTGAAGGATGAAGAGAAAAGAGTCCACTGTTATAATATAAAATAAAGGCTAGTTGCCAAAACAACACAGGCTCAACCCCAGTCAGCTGTTTGTCTTGTTAACATCTCAGTTCAAAATCAGAATGAAACTGAATAGAATCCAGCAGCGTGCGTTGAGGGGACGGCATTAACTTTAGGGAATTAATTAAGTAATTACTTGAAAATATAAACAGAAAATGTAATTAAGTTGAGGGAAATAATTAGAAATGCATTTGGAAAACAAGTAAACAAATACTTAAAGTGCACAAATTAGTAATGAAAGGAAATGCTTAATCATTTCAGTGAAAGATTTCTTATAATTCTCACCTCCTGTTCTGGACACCAACTTTGGTGTCATGTTCAGTCATGTTTGGCAGAATTACCAAAACAAAAATAGCTTGATCCCTGAAAACATGTTGTCTGTGTGGAGCAGGCAGGGGTTTCTTTAAAACCTTAGTACCTTAAACTTGTAAATTAGTACAGCACGTGGGTAAATGTACTTAATAAAATCTACTACTGTGCCAGTGTGTTTGTGTTTACCTCCCCCTTCAGCCTCTTATACAGCCGGCGAGCGATCATGCCTCTGGTGTGGGCCTGGATGGTGATGACGGCCCACAGCCGGTGTCTGAACGCCCGGCGCACCAAATAACCCCGACAACGACCCTGGAAGCCTGTGATTCTTTGGCGGGCCACGTGATACGACGCACACAACTTCCTGGAACGAACTAGAGCCTGGAGGCGCGAGAAGCCCGCTCGCATCTGAAGGGACACAGAAACAGAAACAAGGGAAGAGGAGGAAAGATTTATTTTCAACCTTTACTGATAATAATGGATTACTTAAGTTGGAGCACAATGTATATGTATATGTATGTGTATGTGTATGTGTATGTGTATGTCTATGTGTATGTGTATGTGTATGTGTATGTGTATAGTATAGTATGTATATGTATGTGTATGTGTATGTGTATGTGTATATGTATATGTATATGTATAGTATAGTATGTATATGTATATGTATATGTATAGTATGGTATAGTTAAGAGCAAGTCCTGAATGCTCATCTGTACTTTTGTTTACACTTTTATGATATTTGTTGTGATATAGATAACACATATGAGATAACACAGAGAGGCTCCTCACAGCTCCATAGTTCTTCCTACAGTGATACCCTCTCCACGTCTTCTGGATCAACACAGCCGACTTCCTCATCTTCAGGAAGTTAGATCTGATGGCAGGAAATTTAAAATCGGAAATGACTTTTGTTTGAATCCTTAAGTCAAAATACTAAGAAAAACAACTACATTTATCAGAACAGGTAAGTGGGTTTAGAGAGTGAGACTGGGTCAACTTCCAATTTCATCAAACGATTTCATGAGACTGGAGTCAGGTCTTTGAAGGCCTACCTGTCCTTGAAACCTCGGACCACCTTCTGGATGAGGATGACCTTGTCAGTGATGGCCTTGTCTCTCTCGATCTCCAGCAGCATGTCGTGGTGATCCTACACGGAAGAGAGAACTCATAAATAACTAACAGAAGATGCACTTTCTGCTGTTGTGGTTCAGCCCTGGTGTAGCTTCAGTTAGCAGTTAGCTGCAGTTCAGCCACAGTAGCGGGGAACTGCAGACCGTCACACGGGTCCAGCAGTATGGATGCTTAACCTAACCATCTAAAAAACACCATGCTTCATACTGATACTGAGTATCAGCGCACCCCTGTACAACATGTCATAGTAATACATCTAACCTAGTCTTAACATTATCTGCCTTCCCCAAATGGTGAAAGTGAACTTGGTGATTTGTTTGTCATTCTGAAGTCAGGGCCAGTAATCACACAGCTACAGCACTTTTCCTCCTACATGCTTTAATCTGACAGCTTTCCAGTTTGCTAACACAACACATAAAAGAACATAAACTTCTTCTATCTCTTCCTCCTTTGATCGGTCCATCCGTCCTGTGAGGGGAAGTGTGGGTACAAAACCGACTTCACCCCCCTGCACATTCTACTTCCTGTTCTGCTTCCTGTCCAGCCAAGCACTAAAGCCTGGTAGAGATAAGCCTTAAAACAGAGATCTGTGTGAAAATACACACTAATCAATTTAAAACACTAAGTGGGCTGTGATACAGAAAAGAGTCCTATCTCCACTAACTCACACTTTCTCTTTACAGCCTACTGCCGTATCAAGCAACCCTCTTCCTCTTAGATCTTTTAGAAATAAATACAATAAATTGAGCTCTTACTGTATGTACTCAACTTTTTGACCTTAAGAGAAACTATAACCCTTAAATGACTGACAGCCGCAGAGTGAAATATTAAAGTACATGTTATCAGCCAACTGGAGGCCAACATTCATTTAAATAACTCATAACATGTAAACAAAGTAGAGATTCTCCAATTTCCAATTTTCTTTAAGTCTGATCTGCTGATTTTCTTTCTTTCAAAGAATAATAATTGACAACATGCACAAACATTTTTGTGACTTTTCTTTAGTGGAGAATTCAATGTATGTTCATAAATTATGAATGTGATATGAAAGTAGTATTTAAATAGAGAGTCATCTTTTTGTTATCTATCTAAAACTATTTATGAATCAGTATCTCTTTAAAGGTGTGTAGCAGGACAGCGCCTGCTGTCCTCCTGCCGGCTACACACTACTAACAGAGGGGGGGGGGGAGACTCTGCGCTGTCTGTCACTGCCAATCCTCTGAGCAGCATGCATGGAAATGAATTACAATATAATATATTGTAATACATTTCATGCCTTTTCCCCTGATGGTCTGAATAAGCCGCTAAGTTTGTTGCTACACGCTTTATTGAAACAAAGTCGTTCTGAATTGTCGGCCAAGTCACTGGACGATCGATCGGTGTATCGCTAAAACTCTGAGGTACTCTCTGTCCAGGCATCTTAAACTCTGAGGTACTGTCTGTCTAGGCATCTTAAACTCTGAGGTACTCTCTGTCCAGGCATCTTAAACTCTGAGGTACTGTCTGTCCAGGCATCTTAAACTCTGAGGTACTTAGCATCTTAAACTCTGAGGTACTCTCTGTCCAGGCATCTAAAACTCTGAGGTACTCTCTGTCCAGGCATCTTAAACTCTGAGGTACTCTCTGTCCAGGCATCTAAAACTCTGAGATACTCTCTGTCCAGGCATCTAAAACTCTGAGATACTCTCTGTCCAGGCATCTAAAGGTACTCTCTGTCCAGGCATCTAAAACTCTGAGGTACTCTCTGTCCAGGCATCTAAAACTCTGAGGTACTCTCTGTCCAGGCATCTAAAACTCTGAGATACTCTCTGTCCAGGCATCTAAAACTCTGAGATACTGTCTGTCCAGGCATCTAAAGGTACTCTCTGTCCAGGCATCTAAAACTCTGAGATACTCTCTGTCCAGGCATCTAAAACTCTGAGGTACTCTCTGTCCAGGCATCTAAAACTCTGAGGTACTCTCTGTCCAGGCATCTAAAACTCTGAGGTACTCTCTGTCCAGGCATCTAAAACTCATCTACTTGGTTGTGTAAACACGTCATCGCTCTATCAGAATATAAACACACCAGCTGCACGGCAGACACACACTATGAAAACAAACTGTTGAGCCTAAATCATCATCTGCTGATATTTTCATTTCACCTCCAGGGAAACAAGTGACAGTGTGTCATCATGGCAACCAGCAAACGGAAGTGCATCTGTCCTCACTGGGCGAGAAACCAAAGCACACACATGCCGTATAAAGACTCATATAAAGTTCAGGAACACACAGATACATATATACACACCTGATGGGAACTCTTTGGTCATTTTCTCACCATCTCTTCTATGTTCTATCTACTAAGAAGTACTGTGTCTGTATCAAAGCCTGATGTATGTTCTTCCTCTAATGGTGACATGTTCCTTCAGTCTCATGAACACGCACACACACACACACACACGGCCAGATGTCGGGGTCAGAAATTGGTGTAAACAACACAAGTCCATGGTTCCATCCTGCCTGTCAACAGTTCAGGCTGCTGCTGGAGGTGTAATGTTGGGGGGGAATATTTCACTGGCACACATTCAGCCCTCAATACAACCTGAGCGTGGTTTAAAAGCCACAGCCAACCTGAGTATCGTTGCTGACCACGTGGAACCCTTCGTGGCCAGTCTACTCATCTTCTTATTCTAAGATGACTTTCCACCTTCATTAGAAAGTCAATAGACTACAGAGACATTCAGGTAACAGGAGTGAAAGGATAGCACAGATCTATATGCTGATATTGATGTCATGAAGTACAGATCTGAAGGTTAATGAACATGAGACTGTGTGAATGATTAACTCAAACCATACTGATATAGTAAAGTTTATTTTATTTTATTTATTGTCAAATTTGGATTTTCTGCTACTGACCTCCCTCCAAAATGTGAAATATAGTAAATATCTTCTAGTTATGGTCATTTTAAATACAGAATACACTAATAAATGATTAATATTTAAAGATAAATAAACAATTTCACAAGGCTGCACCCAAATATCGTTTGTCGTTTCATTGCAATTGAGCAGAACTGCCCTTTAATGCAGGAGTACCTTGAGGAAGATCTTGGTCTTTCCCATCTGCCAGTCATCGTCTCTGCCGAGCACCGCCTCAGCGATCTTCTGGCAGGTTCCCCTCAGGTCCTCCTGGTGGGCGAGGGAGAGATTAACATGTCGGAACAAAGTGTGTGTGGTTGAACATGTGCAGCCAGCTGGCAGCTCTGAGAGGCTTTGAGCTAGATGCTAACGCCAGCATGCTATCATACTCACAATCATAATGTGAAGTCCAAACACTAGATCACCAAATGTGGATAAATCCACCGCTGAAGACAGTCCCGAACAAATGCACTATTTAAACTACAATGACCAACTTTCTTTAGTAAAAATGACTAAGCAGGTACCTATGTATTCATGAACTGTATGTATTCATGACTCTTTTTTAAAGGTTTACGTCTTCTGTAGGAACCAATGGGCTTGTGGCTGAGAGCCATGGACAGGAAGTCAGAGAGTACTAAGAGACGGACTAACACGTTGCTGGTTTGGGTCTCTTTGTTGACTACAAGTAGAATATAGAAAAATATCATTCTAATCCTTGCAAACATGCAGAAGTTTAGAAGGTACAATATTTGACATGTACCGCTGAGACTGATGGTAATTGGGTTATTAGCTTTGCAGGAATTTGTTCACAAAACAAAAACTACTTTGACCTGATGATGAGAAAAGTCTGAGGATCAACAACCTTATTATGATTTATTCAGAAGGGAACATTAATATCTGGATAACAAATATGAAAATGGTCTTTTCTCCAATTAGTTTCTATATAAATGTAATATTTTGGGTTTTGTGACTTTCCCAAAAAAATGATATGTGACTGTGATACATAATTGAGACCAAAAAAGTCATAATTACTTTAATACTAATAATATTAGTCACACACACACGCACACACACACACACACACACACACACACCACGCACGCACGCACGCACACGCACACGCACACACACACACACACACACACACACACACACACACACACACACAGGACCTCCAAAGCAGCAGAGGGAGGAAACATGTCAGAGTCCAAGAAAAACAGACTGCTGTTGGAGTTGTGGGAAAAACTGCATGGTGACAAAACATAGTGTCACACATGTGGTGTCATCTGATATGTTCCAGTAACACACACACACACACACACACACACACACACACACACACACACACACACACTGGCTGACTTTACCTCAGTTTCCAATGATTTAAATCCTATTAAATCCTTTTGGATTCTAAATTATATTTCGATCCGGCCCAGTCTGCTTATGAAGTTGAAACTTTTATTTTCACTAATGTATTTCCTCTTTGGCAGCAAAACACGCCACAGGAGTGACCATCGTCTGCCAGGCAGATGTTCACCTGAAAGTTCTTTGTTGAACTCCACGAAAGGCAAAGATGCGAATTTGCTTCGCTCTTCGCTCGCAAAGATTGGAAGTGAACGGGATGCAAATGTTAATCTTGCGCTTCTGTAACCGTGACCTTACAGCGGTGTTCTCTCCATTCAAAAAGAATATCTGATGTTGTGAACACAACTGTCTAGTCCACGAAAATGAGACGACCCGGACCTTTTCTTATATTCAGGCAAATTAAACAGCAACACACACACACACCTGTAGTTCCACTCTACCTGTTTGTACGCCGGTTTGACTCCAGGCATGAGCACCCGGTAGCGATCGACAAACTCCACGAAGGTGTAGCGGATGGGATATCCTGCCCGCCGGATACGAATGGTCTCCATCATGCCCGAGTACCTCAGCTGACGCACACACAGCTCCCTGTCAAACAACTACAGACACAAACACTGTGACAGGAAGGGTTTACTGACCTCCAACATCAGGTGTGATCTCAAATGGGATTTTTTAAAACATAACTTTGCCTGATGAAGGTTAAAGGTCACCATTTCAAACTGCTTGTTAAAGGCGTTAAAATTAAAAGTCAGAACTTTAATTCTGAAGCGCTGGTGAACATGTTTATCTATTATTTTTCATTGTTTTATTTTTCATGCACCTTGGTACTGATTGACTTGTAATATCTTCACTTGTTTTAATAAAGTTAAACAATATGGTTTTAATGCCTGTTCACGATGAATTTGTAGTTTGTATATTTAATAATCAACAATGATCTCAGAGGTTATTGGTGTGAACAAACAGTTTGTCACATTTGTCTTCATGTATCTGATCAAAGAGAACAAGTTATAGAACAATAGATCATTAAACTGTTTATGGATTAGTTTTATTCTGCACCCTCATATTAATGATGTATGATCGTCCCAGTTACAAATAACTTGAAGATAAAACTTTTGACTTCATCTCCTGCTTGCTGGCCAGCGGCTGCAGTCGACCAGTAACAGAGTGGTTTTATTTCTATTGCATCGCTTGTCAACTAAAATCCCTAAACATTCAACTTATTCTATTTTATTATCTTGCTTTTAATTGTACTCACCATGGGCTTCTTGTATTCATTGGGTTTGATGCAGCGAACGAAGAAAGGCTGGCAGACGCTCAGAGTCCTCATCAGCAGCTCCAGAGATCTTTTAAACTGACTGCTGAGAGTGGGCGAACGTTTCCTGGTCTCTGCCCCCTAAACACACACACACACACACACACACACACACACACACACACACACACACACACACACACACACAAAGTGTAGAAAGTGTCAGAGTCAGGAACAATGAGGACTCCTTTCTCTCTTCCTGAGCTCTGACACTAACATTTTTCCTCTTTCTCTGTCTCTAAATATAAAAGTCCTTGTCTGGCTGACGTTGCAGTTTCAGAGTTGAATGAAAAGTGACGCCAAAACAGCAAATAAATGAATTATAAATCGCTTAATCGATCAGTCAATCAACAGAAGTTTCAGTAGCAACCATTTATAACGCAATAATTACAAAAATTAGCAAGTTCCAGCTTCTGAAATGTGTAATTAATTGTTAGTTGCAGTCAGTGGTGGAAGAAGTATTCAGATCCTTTACTTAAGTTCTGCTGTTTTACTTAACATTCTCCACAACAACAAACATTGCACTGCATTCAAATCTTTACTTAGTATTCTCAGCTAAATGTATTTAAAGTATGAAAAGTAAAAGTATTGATTGTGCATGTTTCATGTTTCTGGATTCATGTTACTGCTGCATTAATGTGTGTGTTGCATGTTGCTGCTGCATTAATGTGTGTGTTGTATGTTAGCTGCTGCATTAATGTGTGTGTTGCATGTTGCTGCTGCATTAATGTGTTTGTTGCATGTTACTGCTGCATTAATGTGTGTGTTGCATGTTACTGCTGCATTAATGTGTGTGTTGTATGTTACTGCTGCATTAATGTGTGTGTTGCATGTTGCTGCTGCATTAATGTGTGTGTTGCATGTTACTGCTGTATTAATGTGTGTGTTGCATGTTGCTGCTGCATTAATGTGTGTGTTGCATGTTGCTGCTGCATTAATGTGTGTGTTGCATGTTGTTGCTGCATTAATGTGTGTGTTGCATGTTGCTGCTGCATTAATGTGTGTGTTGCATGTTGCTGCTGCATTAATGTGTGTGTTGCATGTTACTGCTGCATTAATGTGTGTGTTGCATGTTACTGCTGCATTCATGTGTGTGTTGCATGTTGCTGCTGCATTAATGTGTGTGTTGCATGTTGCTGCTGCATTAATGTGTGTGTTGCATGTTGCTGCTGCATTAATGTGTGTGTTGCATGTTGCTGCTGCATTAATGTGTGTGTTGCATGTTGCTGCTGCATGTGTGTGTTGCATGTTGCTGCTGCATTAATGTGTGTGTTGCATGTTACTGCTGCATTAATGTGTGTGTTGCATGTTACTGCTGCATTAATGTGTGTGTTGCATGTTGCTGCTGCATTAATGTGTGTGTCGCATGTTGCTGCTGCATTAATGTGTGTGTTGCATGTTGCTGCTGCATTAATGTGTGTGTTGTATGTTGCTGCTGCATTAATGTGTGTGTTGCATGTTACTGCTGCATTAATGTGTGTGTTGCATGTTGCTGCTGCATTAATGTGTGTGTTGTATGTTGCTGCTGCATTAATGTGTGTGTTGCATGTTGCTGCTGCATTAATGTGTGTGTTGCATGTAGCTGCTGCATTAATGTGTGTGTTGCATGTTGCTGCTGCATTAATGTGTGTGTTGTATGTTGCTGCTGTAGATGTTTAAGGTTGTTCTCATTTAAACTCCTTTATATCCTGTTGGTAGTTTAATCTACACAAAGCATCATATTCTATAAGATCATCATGTTTGTAGCGTCTCTGTCCTGTGAGAACCACGTGTCTCTAAAAAGTTAACTTTTCATGAGTTTCTCAGTAAAACAGTTGTTTTCAGCTCTGTGACGAAGCATTTTACAGCTGATTCAAGAGGCTTTTAAAATAGTTTGTTTAACTTAAGAAGTAGGAGAATTTTCTCGACACATATTTAAGTTCACCAACATTCATAAACAGCACATCTGGGGATAAGCCTACATGGTTTTCTGAAAAGTAGCTAAAGCTGTAGTGGAGTAAAAAGGACAATATTTATCTTTGAGACTTAGTGGAGTAAAAGTACATTTGCATAAAATGTGAATAATCAAGTAAAGTATAAGTAGTCAAGTAGGAGTAATGTACGGTTTACCATCTAAATCTAAAACATCTTCTTTGTCCGTTCAAATATCATCCCGCCAGTGCTAAGAAGAGACTTTCTGATTCAAACCATTATTAAGAGTTGAAACGTTTTTAAAACCACATTGAACTCAGACATGTGCTGGTCTTACCAGGAGTTAAAGAATTGACGGGTAACAAGATCCGGTGTAACACAGCAGAACGTATCTGATCTGAAGCTCGCGGTTTTTTGGCACAGCGTTGGGTCCAAAACACTCAAGTAAACTACTTGCTAAACCAAAGGTCTTGTTTTTCTTCGTCTTCACGTGTTATGCACACATACACGTTGTAAACAATGCAGATTTGATGGAGCTGGGATAGTTTCTAGTGTTCGTGCTAAACTAAGATAAACACGCCGTGTCGTCCCATCTCTACCGTCATCTTCTCTTCTAACTTTGTTTCCCCATACTAACCTTTTGTTAGTTAGCTAACTATTGTTAACACTCATCAAGTCAACAGCGTGATTAGTGTCTCTTAACAAAGTTAGCAAACATATGTCATTCGAATAAACCGCCGCAGTTTGTTTGTCGATTGTTTTATTTTTTCAAGTTTTAACCGGAAATAGTTTAATGATATTGTGTCTTTACTAATGGTGCTGACGGAAACATGTGTTTAAAGTTATTAATGAACACGTTTACAACTCACTATTGGTGTATTCATTACAAATCACATCTGAATTAGTAAAATATTTATTAATACATTGTGTTTTAAATACAGTTTTCTGGTCTGGAGATTATACTTTATGGAGTTGACTGTAGAATCACGAGCACTTACTGCCCTCTGGTGTTCACAGCGAGGAACTGCACTACAGTTCATGCGTATTCATTCATTCATGCGAGTCAATCTAGTATCGATACTAGTTTTTAATATCAATGTGACCATGTTCTTATTAGTGCAATATTTACAAATAACATCAACAGCATATGTGTTATTAAAATATGTATTAAAAATTGTGTTTTAAAACAGAGTTTTGTGGTCTGGACACTTTGCCATATGGAGTCGACTGTAGAAGTACGAGAACTCACTGCCCTCTTAAGTCATAGGGAGGAAGTACATGACAGTGACACGTCAAGTTAGACAAGATAACACGACAACAATGATAATACTTCCGGTCAATGCTTTCAAAATTACACATATTTAATTTTTTCTTATGTCTTTATTCGCCAATGTACGGACACCGGTGTTGAAGTTCAAATAGTGTGACACACACAAAGCGTATTTATCCGGTTGTTTAATTAACTGTGTTTGGCCAATTTACAAAAGTAACGTTGTCTGCTGCGTCTAAACATGTTGGTTAAGTTAGTCGCAGCTTCTGCGATACTACAACGTTTTAACTGTTTCAGACTGCAATGTTGATATAAAACGATCAATAATTTGGCCACAAAAGAGATGAATTTGGGTCATGAATATATTTCTGAAAGGATTGGCCGGAAGTGTTATGATTGTTAACATGTCTAACATTATGCATCACATTGATGCATGTAATGTTAACAGTTTTTAACAATACTTATGTTACTCTCTGATTTATATTTATAACATGTATAATAACAACAAAATAATAATAATAATAATAATAATAATAATAATAATAATAATAATAATAATAATAATAATAATAATAATAATAATAATAATAATAATAATAATAATAATAACTCTGTACACACAGAAATGATCATGTAATTGCTGGACCAGGATTAAAAACATTTCAGGACTGAAATGAGAAAAATAAAATGAGACAATATAAAATTGCTTAAATGAAATTAAAGTACTAATAATAATAATAATAATAATAATAATAATAATAATAATAATAATAATAATAATAATAATAATAATGAGAGTGTAGTAAAAGTTTAAAGTATGTCACAAATCCTGCAAACATTAGATTCTTACTATTACTACATATTATTATTATTATTTTCTTTTTAAACATTATCATAAACTAAAGCACTATGCATGTAAATATTGATTAAATATTAAATAAATATTGGGCTTTTAGAAGTAAGAATGAATGATGTGACATGTTTTGGAAAATGTATTCATTATGTTACACTAGTTTTATGATATAAACCATTCCTGTGGATGTGGTGTGGATGTAAACCTCATCCAAAGAGATCCACTGGCCCCAGACCAGTAGCCTACAGTTTTAAAGCAATTTACACTTCATCAAATTATAGTTTAATCAGATCCTGATAGGACAAAAAAAATAGCAGAAACAAAAGCAAAAAAAGAGTAAAAGCTTTTTCAGACCTTCTGAAGTCACATGCCATTGTAACGTTAGAAAGAAAAATCAAGATGAGAAAGACGAACACATGAATAGATGGAGAGTGTCTGAAGGGACCACGACGTATCTTTTACTTTTACCTTGGGAAGAGTTCTGGCAGGAAGAACTACTGAACTACCTGGAGAGTAACCACACAGAGACTGGCACGAAGCAGCACACAGACGTGAAACACACACACAAACACACACACACACACACACACGCAGACACACACACACACACGCACACACACACACGCACACACACACACACACACACACACACACACATAGGGAAGACAAAGAGGGCGGTATAGTTAGCTGTGAGCTGGACAGTTCTAAGAAACATGCAGAAGAAGAAAAGGTGGAGTCTAAGAACTGGAGCTTCCTGTGACAGTTCGCTCATTCTGTTCTTAGTTTATTCTCTGATAAACTTTGTGATCTATTTTTGTTACGAGTCAACATTTTGTTTAACTTTTAAATAATAATTTGAAAGGAACTGTTACAATTAGATTGTATCATTGATATTATTGACACCTCTGCTGTATAAATATTTCAATCTTCTCTTGATATTGAAATGAAAAAAATAATTTTACTTAAAGAGTTGAACTATTATAGCCACTATACTGTATTTATAGATTGTGTATGTGTGTCCGTTACCATAGCGACATCAGCCTGGAAGATCTGTTTGATGAACTTGTTCTTGGACGAGTGAACCAGCTGGATAATGTCACCGTATAAAGTGTCTCTGTTCTTCTCCAGGAAGCCTGCAGGACACACACACACACACACACACACACACACACACACACACACACACACACACACACACACACACACACACAAAGGAAATACATAAAACTGGCTTGACTAAATATCATATATGTTCATACATGTTTAATTATTGCTTCCTGGTGTGTATGAAGTGGCACTGACCTCTTGTTTCGTAGTAAACCACACCAGCAAAGTGTTGGATGCCAAACTGAGTCTCGTGGTTGTTCTTTGGAGGAATGTAGTATGTGTTGAGTTTGTGCTGAAAGTTCAGCTTGTTCAGCATGGTGGTGTCTGTGCCCTGCAGGACACACACAGAACAAACAGACAAATGTCATTGTTTTTGTTCATTTAAAGCCCCCAACACAATTGCAGCAACAACCTTTAAGTTGATATGGTGAACATGTTAGGAAACAGTTGCTCATTTCCACATCCAGCAGATACAGAGCAACATGATCGTTCATTAGGGGTCTTTGTGTTTGTGTCCACCTGATGAATGTAAATCCAATCTGTGTCTTCAGCTGCTAACTGCTGCACTATGTTCACCAGCTCGACTCTAACTGTGTCCGTCTGCTGTTTGTGCTGAGCAGGAAGTGTTTGCTGAGCTTCTACAGCTTTCCCTCTGAAAACAACAGCATGAGAGCGGTGAGAGTGAAGCAGAACAGTAAAGTTGCAGCCGGACAGATAAACTATGAGTTGAAACTATAAAGCTTCATAAAGCCAAGAGGAGCCACAGATTCATCGGTTCATCTTTATGAGCGACATCTTTTT